>NC_056743.1:574223365-574370865 GCF_019279795.1 Protopterus annectens
GTCCTGATTTGGAACTGATGGCTGTTAGGACTGCTGTTGTCAGATGAAAAAATGTGAATTGTGCAACTGAGATATAAATCGAAACTAGTTTTACATAATTGAAATAGTTTTAAACTGTGTTGCAACTTGGCCATAATAGGTTCATAGGTTCATAGGTAGGTACGAGGCTATCTGCCCAAAGGCATTTATAAGCCTAGCTGGAATGTGTTGGCTTTCGCCGTCCCCTTAGATTAGTTCCCTGTGCCTCTGTCCAGCAGAGCCAGTGAAGTGATCCCTGGGGTAAACCTTCTGTTTCCCATCCACTCGTCAGGGTTTCTGTTGAAGAGGGTTAGAGAGGAGCTCTGCCTAATGTTGATTGGAGTCTTGTTCCACAGCATGGGAAGTCTCTGGGACATGGATCTATCCCTCCAGCATGTCCTATTTATTGTTGTGGTGGGGTTTAGATCCCTGGAACGTGTTGCTCGAGGGGATATGGTTTTCTTCAGTTGGAGCATGTCCATCAATTCTGGGTTGGACATGGCCTTGTATATCAGGCAGAGATCACCTCTGAGTAGGCGGTATGCAACCGAGTACAGCTGGAGTTTCTTCAGTCAAGCTGCATAGGGCATCTGTTTGAGGCCAGATATCCTCTTGGAGAGGTACTTCTGTGGTCTTTCCAGTTGTTGCAGGTGTCTTGTAAGGTACATCCCAAATGGGGCATTGTACTCTATGATGGGTCTGATGAGTGATGCATAGAGGGGCCCAATGACCTCTTTCGATCTGGATGCAGACCCTTTTGTGATTAGGTGGACCACATAGAAGGATTTTCTAACCACTTTGGCAATGTGATTATCAAAGGAGAGGTTACTATCTACTTGGGTCCCCAGATCCCTTATTACATCTTCCATATTTAGGGGGCTACCACCTATGTGGTAATTTGTGGGTACTTTGTTTTTTCCAAAGGGGATGACTATGCACTTTTTGGCATTTAGCTTGAGGCCATGGTTTTGACACCAGGTATCTGTCTCAGTGAGACCCTTTTGGAGGATGTCAGTGTCAGCCGAAGAGTCAATTATAGCCCCTAGTTTGTAGTCATCTGCGAACTTGGTCAGCCATAGTCCTCCTGTGCTTGCCTGTACCTCTGAGAAGTATATGTCGAACAGGAGGGGTCCTAGGACTGAGCCCTGGTGAACACCACTTGTAACCGCTTTAGAGTCAGACCTAGCTCTTGCAACCCTTACCATGTGGGTTCTGTCTGTGAGCAAGTTGGCAACCCATCTCGTGACGTAGGGGTTTATGTTCAGGCTGGTGAGTTTGTCTATAATACCTGAGTGGGGAATGGTGTCAAAGGCCTTTGCAAGGTCTAGGTAGGCTGTGTGGACCACATTTCCCTCTTCTATAGCCTTGGTAACTGTCTCAAAAAAGTCCACCAGGTTTAGGAGGCATGATCTGCCCTTAACAAAGCCGAACTGGGTAGGGTCCAGTGTTTGGAGGTTTCCAATTTCTCTGTTAATGAGATCCATGATGATGTGCTCCATAGCTTTGCAGACCAAGCTAGTCAGGCTTATAGGGTGATAGTTCCTGGGGTCCATTGTGTCTCCACCTTTGTGGAGTGGAATAACCATTGCTGTACGCCACTCTGTGGGCATGTAGCCTGTGGAGAGGCTGAGTTTAAACAGTGTGTTTAGGTGAGGGGTTAGTTCATCTTTGAGCTTGTGTAGGACACAGCCTGGGACGCCGTCTGGTCCCATTAATGCTGTGTTTTTGGCTTTGGAGAGGGCTGTTTTAACCTGATTGTCTGTGATTTCAGGGGCACTCCATTCTTCTGGTATAGTCATCGGCCCTTTTGGGGGTGAGAGGGGGGTGAAGTTTGCACTGAACCTATCTGCCAGGATGCTGGCTATATCAGTCGGTTCAGTGTATTTTGTGCCATTCTGCACTAACTCCGAGCAGATCTGAGAATTGCCACTTAGATTCTTGACATAGCTAAAGAATGCCTTGTGGTTATCTTTGGAGTCTATGGCAATTTTTCTTTCGAAGCTAGCCTTGGATGATTTTATGAGGGAATGTAGTTTCTTGCTGATACTGATCAGGGAAGTCTTCCCTTCTTGGGATTTTACTCTTTTCTGTACTAGTTTCCTCCTTCTAATGTGTAGCTTGTTTATGGAAGGGGCCCACCAGACTGGTTTCCTTTTCTTGGAGTAGTGAGTCTTGGTTTTGTTTGGGATAGCACGATCCATGCATTCATTTAGGTGTCCGTAGAGTGCATTAGTAAAGGATTTTGCATCTTGGACAGCGTTATTCTTTAGAATGGGGGCTTTGAAACTTCCCCCCTCGGTCTTAAGTAACATGAAATTTGCTTTTGAAAAGGTTTTCATGGTGGTTTCTTTGACCGGGGGTGGTGGTGGAATGTGGATATCCAGAATGATTAGTTTATGGTCAGATCTAACCAGCAAGGGGTTGACCTCTGGTCATAATGATTATGGCAGCTCAGATCAGAGCAGAATGTCGGCCAGTATGTTGGCAATATCGGTTGGCTCAGTATAGGAGGTACCATTGTGCAGTAACTCAGAGCAAATCTGGGTACTGCCATGGAGATTCTTGATATAACTAAAGAAGGCTTTGTGGTTGTTTTTAGTGTTTGCTGCAATTCTGCCTTCATAGCTGGCTTTGGAGGTTTTGATGATTTTTTGATTTTGTTGAGGCTAATAAGGGAATTTTTCCAGTCTTGGTGCTTCACCTTTTTCTACAACAGTTTCTTCCTTCTGTTGTAGAGCTTATTAATGTCAGGGCACCGCCAGACTGGCTTTCTTTTTTTGGAGGAGAAGGTCTTGGTTCTGTTGGGTATGGCTAGTTCCCTGCACTTATGTACATGTCTGTACCGTGCATTGGTGTATGATTCATTAGTCATGCATCTATTTTCCATTGGCATGGGTGCCGTGAAGTCTGCCACCTGTGTATTTAGGAGTCCCAAGTCAGCTTTGGAGAAGTTTTTCATGGTGGATACCTTTGCTGGGGGGGGGGGGGGTGGATTTCCATGGTGATTAGTTTGTGGTTGGATCTAACCAGGGAGGAATTGACTTTTGGTGTAGAGAACAGTTGCCCATGTTAGTAATAACTAGGTCAAGGATGTTGCTTCCTGTAGTGGAGATAAGAATGAGCTGGTCCAGGGTACTGGAATTGATGAATTTCAGGAAGTTTTGAGCCAGTGCATTGGTGCTTGAATAGTTTTCCTAGTTGATGGAGGGGTAGTTGAAGTCTCCTAGTATTAGAGTGTCGGGTTGGACCTTGATAGATTCCAGGGTGCTTAGGACCATGGAGTGAAAGTCTAGGGACATAGTTAGGGACCTATAGCAGGCTATTACATGGATCGCAGTCTTACCCAATTTTAGTTGTACCTGAAGTATCTCATATGCATTATGATGGGCTACTAGTCTGGAGGTGTGCATATCCTTTATGAATATGGAGACACCACCTCCTTTGGAGCTTCATTCCATGTTTTGGGGCTGAAAGGTGTGGAATGAGTTATAGCCTGGTAGTGCAGGGGTGCGTTCTGCTGCTTTAAACCAGGTCTCTGTTACAGCACAAATGTCAATGTCCTCCATTTTGAGGAGTGCTTTGAGTGAGTGCATCTTGAGATTTAGACTTCTAGCATTGAGCAGCATGACTTTCAGATTGGATTTATTTACTTATAGCTGTTATGGTGGTAATTTGGTCTTTGGAACACTGCCTAAAAAAGGTACTATAGGGATGGCAAGAGGCTTGGCTAGTACCCGGAAACCCAGGGGTGACAGTTGCAGGCCATCTCTGGCAAAGCATTAAAGTCTGTCAAACATGTCATCCCAAGCAGAGACATACTGGATCCCCTTAGAATGACACCAGAAACTTAGCCAATTGTTGAAGTCAGTCATTTTTGTTTGTACTGCGGTATCATTCTGGATGACTGTAGGATACTGCTCAGGGCTAGTGTCATACCCACTTGGGCCACAAAAGCCAAGAGCTCCACCATGTCTCTTTTCATGTTGTCCAGGGAGGTGCTTCTCAGGTCATTCACACCCACATGGACAATGACAGAGTCATAGTTGTACTTGTGGAGTGACCTGAGTGTGTGTGTGTGTGTGTGTGTGTGTGTGTGTGTGTGTGTGTGTGTGTGTGTGTGTGTGTGTGTGTGTGTGTGTGTGTGTGTGTGTGTGTGTGTGTGTGTGTGTGTGTGTGTGTTGTGTGTGTGTTGTGTGTGTGTTGTGTGTGATGTGTGTTATGTGTGTGTGTGTGTGTTATGTGTCGGATCCAGGCATCTGATAGACAGCTGACTGTTATCTTCTCCTTATTCAAACTAGTGAGTGGGACATCTGTGTGTCTCACTATTGAGTCAGCTATGATTAGTGTATTGGGCAAGATGTTTTAGCCTTAGAGGCTTAGGTTGAGGGGCACACTGTGGAGGTGAGCTATGTATCCTGTAGTTTGTGCTGTGTTGTGGTGGTTGAGTCCATTTCTGTCTTGGAGGTCTCTGCTGTTTGGGTACATTTCTATTGAGTGCCTTGATGAAGGTGGGTGTGTGGTTTGTGTTTTTATGTGAGACCTGTGATAGTGGGTGTTCTGGAGGGCTACATGTTCCATGTGATGTGGTGCAGGTGTTGACCTTCTCCTCTTGACTAGCTAGTCCAGTCTTGGCTGGAGAGTGCATAGCTTCCAGTTTGGTGATAAGTCTGAGTGTTGGAGGTAAGAGGAGAGGGTTGTCTGTGTACATGAGGCAGTTGCTACACTGCCTCAGAATGCCCAAGTGCACCAGGTTAATAGGACAAAGCACAGGGAACTGCTCTTTAATCATGACAGGAGGGGTGGTCATAACTACTAAGTACTGAAGCTATTTCCATGAAGAACAACTAGTGCTGATGGCTCTTATGTGTGCTATAATAATTGCTACAAAAACCTGTTGAAGTGCAAAGCGATTAGGCTAGTTGAAGTGCAAGACAGAAAGAACTAGCAAGATCGAAGGGAAAAACTGAAGAGCAGACTTTCTGGCACCAGCAATAGTTTAAATCAGCACGGTGCCACTAAGCAGAGCTTAAACAAGCGCAAACCCATGCAAACACGGGCTTTTAAACCAGAAAGCTGAAAGGGATGGGAAAACTGCCCAAATATTCAATAAAATACAATTATTGGGCCAGAAACCACTCCTCTTGTGGTAGATAGGCTACCTAGTGCTTACCACTCCCACTGATAAGCTAAAAGGCTTCCCTCAAACACGGAAAGGCTTGAGAGTGCTCAGAAGCTTACAAACAGTTCTGGATACAGCAAATCTCTATCAAGACTAGATTAGTTACAGGAAAGGCAGGAAACAAGCGCAAACGAGGGTTTTTAAACCAGAAAGTTGAAGGGGATGGAAAAACTGCCCAAATGGCCACTAAACTACAATTTTTGCACCAGAAACCACTCCTCTTGTGGTAGATAGGCTACCTAGTGCTTACCACTCCCACTGATAAGCTAAAAGGCTTCCCTCAAACACGGAAAGGCTTGAGGGTGCTCAGAAGCTTACAAAATAGTTCTGGATACAGTAAATCTGTATCAAGACTAGATTAGTTACAGGAAAGGCAGGAAACAAGCACAAACGAGGGTTTTTAAACCAGAAAGTTGAAGGGGATGGAAAAACTGTACAAATGGCCACTAAACTAAAATTTTGCACCAGAAACCACTCCTCTTGTGATAGATAGGCTACCTAGTACTTACCACTCCCACTGATAAGCTAAAAAGGCTTCTCTCAAACACGGAAAGGCTTGGGAGGCTCAGAAGCTTACAAACAGTCCTAGATACAGCAAATTTGTATCTGGACTAGACTAGTTACAGGAAAGTTGGGAAACAAGCTTCTAACTTTTTTTTTTTTTTTTTACAGAAAAGCAGCTAAACAGCAGTAAAACAATTCCAATGCAGTGCAAGTTAGCATATTTGAGTGTGTAGCAATATTAAAGCAAATACAGTTTAAATAAATGCAATTAAATTAAAAATGACTAAAACTTGTGCAGAAAGCAGTAAATTAGGAAAAAAACATAAAAATAGAGGCACTTAGAGTATCAGAAAACAATGCCAGCAAATATATAAATAATTCAGTCAAGCAAAAATTAAGACAGTTCTGAACTCTGAACAGTTAAAAAGTGCCAAAAATATACGTATCAGCTCTATATTTCCAGATTGTTTGAGAAGCACACTCAGAACACAAGGCGATTCTAGCAATGGCAGATTCTGGCAAAGTTTTTTTTTATATAAAGTGGAAAGGGAGAAAGGAGGAACAGAATATAATTCTAGGTTAAGAAACTAAGAGGGCTGGCCTTTTCAAATGTGCTCTCTGTATTAGGCAGAATGAGCTAATGTCACTATACTGAGAGGAGTGTCCCAGATCAAATATATAGTAGGGGCAAGTAACTGCAAAGCCACCAAGTATAACAACAAGACACCAACACGGAGGGAGGGTGTTACTATACTACAGCTACTAGCTACTCACAAACAGAAAATACAACTGTCAGTATGAAAAAGCAGTTTACAGTTATGTAATTCGGTAAAAATGCAATTACAGTAATGAAGCACTATCTAGCAATGAAAAATACAGTTAAAACAGTATAAAACAGTAGACAAATGCAATGAAACAGTAAAAAAAGCTTTATAACAGTGCAAAATGTAGTATATTAGCTGTATAGCACAATTATAAGTGTTGAGAAGTACAATTCAAAGAAATAAATGTAATAAATAACTTATTCTGCTCTTGGAATCTTAGGGAATTTCTTCTTTGTCCCAGTGATGAATCACGACTCCACAGCCGGGTAAAAATAAGCTCAGCCCCCTGCAGACACAGGATTTAAATACCAGAAAAGATTAAAGAATCTAGAAGCTCGAATTACTATCCGGTCCTGCTAGCCCCTGCTCTTTCAACCAATCACTCATGCTAGAGAAGGTCAGGCAACCCTGTTACTCTCACTAACAGAGAAGACAAGACACTATCAGCAGAAGATGGTTGCCAGAAACACAGGAAACTCAATAAACAAAACAACCAGGCCTGGATAACAGCAGGCCTCTATCCAGACTATGCTACCTGACTAGAACACAGAAACATCACAGAAAATGCACAGAAAAGCACAAATAGAGCACTCACAAGTGGAATATACAACTCTCAGTATGAAAAAGCAGTTTACAGTTACGTAATTCAGTAAAAATGCAATTACAGTAATGAAACACTGTCTAGCAATGAAAAAATACAGTTGTGCTGAAGCCAAGGCCTTTGACATATATAAATCTATAAGTATGACACTGACTCCATAGTTCAATTTTCCATACTTAAATTCAATGAATGCTAGTAAGATACTTTGTGTTTTATTGCAGAACTGTAGCCATGCTAAGAGGTTAATAAAAGACTGATATTATTTGGGTGTTTAAACTATGAAAGTATGAATATGTTTTCTAATATCTGAGGTAAAAGTATGGAAATAGGACCAATGCTGTTGAATGTAAAAGGCAGGCCATTCTTATAAAGAAGGATTATGACACTAATGTTTCATAGCGGTGGGGCATAAGACTACATAATCTGCATAACAGAAAGATTTATGAGGATTGTGATTGGAAGAACCAAGCTTCTGCTGTGAATTCTAGGGACTCTAATGCTGGCTGACTAGGGATTTAGCTTTTAAAAAAAATTGCAGGCTAAAATCATGGAAACAAGCTGAGCCTGAGAGGACTTGGTATGATGGTTAAAGAGAAATCTGGGTGGAATTCAACAGCAGAGTTGCTGAGAATTGGACTGCTATCCTTAAAGAATGTACTGGATGGCAACATCTGAAGAAGTTAGATGAGGACTGAATCTGGCTGCATCAAATCTCCTGGCTATTGTAGATGATTAATACTATGGAAAAGTTTCAAGGGGAAGTCTGCTATGAAACAAAATATTTCCTTTTGCAGTTAAACGTCATATTCCTAACTTTTTTACGAAGTTATGTATAATGAGAGAGAGTTAATGGGGAACTCTTCAAAGTGTAAAGTTTCAGATGATTACGCTGTGTTATAAGGGCAATTAATTTCAGATATAATCCATGGGAAAGCTGCAGCCTAAGCTCTGTGGCACCTTGCAGAGGCTACAATATTATGGCAAACCATACATGTGTGGTCAAAATTATCAGCTCCTTAGTCCAAGTCAAGACAATGTCATTTAGTCTATGTCATTTGTGTACATAAATAACTACATGTAAACAACTGAAGAAACTTGAGAAGAATAATATATGATGTTCATTTTTCAACATCTTTTACTGAAATACCCTGTAGTTACAGTCAAATGATACACCAGTCCTTTTACTGGTAATATCTTCTTATACACAAAGTGTGATTATGTTCACGTATGGTGATGTATGTACCATCCCCTCTACCTAAAATGACTTTTATTTAGCAGGCCAATAGCACTTTTATATGCATCAAATTCTACTAAGCATACCATGTTTCATACAATGATACAGGTTTGCATAGTTCAATGGCTAATATAGACGTTCCTCATCATTTATAAACTCTGCACAGTCTCTGCAACTGATTCTTTTTAATGTAAATGCCATATTTTAAATGTATATTTCAGTAAGAAGGCACACAAATTTGTGATATGGTCTGTCTAAAGATCAGGATCAGTCTGGAATGACTTTAAGGAAAACATAATTCATATGTAACTGCTTGGCATGCTGTCTAGTAGACCATTAAATCACCTAGCCCAATTACCAGATTGCATTAAAGCACTGCCTGCTTAAAGGACTTGCACATAGTCATATCGTATCTTAATGAAGGCTAATGAAATCAAACCCTAGACTGCAGGAAGTATCTCATTGTGCTAATCTTCTGTGTCAACTTCTTTTAAGTTGATCTCTCACCCTTAGACAAATTTATTCCTGGTGATAATGTTAAATAATATTGCAGCTTTAAACTCTCGAAGTCTGAGACATATCCTCTATGTCTAAACTCACAGACACGTGAAAACCACTTGGAACTGGTTTCTTAAACAGATGCTTCAAGTCACTTCTGCAGATTTGATGAAACAGATATACCCTTAGATATAAAACTGGCTGTTCTGTGTGAGTAATTACAACAATGATGAACACACTTTTGAGATAAACAGTAGTACTGCAAATTTTGTAACAGCGGTCATCCTTAATCTTAATCCATTTTGCAAGTTAGAAAGATTCTTGGGTGAACTGTTATAGCAGAAGAACATCTGTTTATAGTGGCATTCTTGTTCGTACTCTGTGGTATTACATAATAATCAGAGGATATGTAGATTATACTTGAAACATCTATTCATTAACACATGAGTTAGTGATAGACCTACCTACTGTAATGATGTACTTATGTACTCAGGTATTGATAATTATATAGTGAAGAGTCTTTAGTATTGATAAACAAACACACTTTTGACAGAGCAGTCAGTATACCCATTGCAATTCAAGCAATCCCAAATGGAAGAAGTCAGGGCAAAAGCTGCAATAAAAAGTAATTACAACTGCCCTGTCATCATCTCCACAAAGTAGGAAAAATAACTTCGGCATCTGTACTATTAAAAGAAATACCTATAGCTACTGTGTCCTGTTCTCTTTGAAAAAGAGGAAACAATCGACTCCTGGTAACTGTATCTATTGAAACAATTGCTATATCTGCCTGTTCTTATCTCTATAGACTACAGAAAGCAAATTCAAGTCCATGCAGCTGTGAATATTAAAAGAAATAGTTACAGCTGCCATATCCACTTCTCCATAAACCAAAGAAAACATTATTCATTTATTGGAAGGGTGGAAATTTGTTTTTCTACCTTTTCCAAATAAAAAATAAATAAAGCATCAAATATTTAAAATTAAGAAAAAAATAAAACTCAGTACTGGGACGTGAAGAGTCCAAAAGCATCCTGAAACAAACAAAAAGACACATGCAGGCATCTCTACTCCCCTGGAAGAAAAATAATAAAACAGGATGTGTAAAAAGAAATTTAAAATAAAAAATATAAATGGCTTGCTAATTGCCAGTCAAAAGGACTTACTTTTTTAATATAATGATTCCCACTGATATAGTTTAACAAGCTACTTTTATTTTCTAAAAAAATGTGCATTTCCATCAGTGTGTTGTGCAAACGCCAGCTCATAGAAACTGAATGCATGTGCAATATGCACCTTAGACATCCCTTTTCAGTGAATAGCCATGGAGGAATATTAAAGATCCTTTTTATGACATTATTTAAAAATGGTAAAAAAAAAATTTGTTATATAATGTCATTATACAATAACAATAATTCACTTCTTTGCATGGTAATATCGGATTTACCTATGTCTGGCTTATTTTAATCAAGATAAAAGGCCCCAGGACTACACACATTTTGCTGACCAAGTGTGTTGCTAGTAGGAGATAAAAAAGAAGAAACAAGTAAATAACATCCTTAAATGGTATTCCCTTAACCTTTTAACAGCTCTGGTACCATACCCACTTTCATCCAAGAAAGTTTTGAAATTGCAGATGGTATAATTTCCTAGTTTTGATTTTGATTTCTGAACTTCACATCACAGCTGTTCACCCTGCATTCAGATTGTTCAGACATTCTAAGATAGTAAAGTATATTACAACCCTTATGCTACACTGAATGTATACTATTCAACATCACCTTCATGTGCTTGAGAAGGAATAAGGGCTGCATCAGCTTTAAATAATAAGTGTTCTAGGTCATAGCAACCATAGTTTAAGATCTTCCTTCATGTTGATTCTAAGCTTCTCTAACTTTTATTTTGAACTTGCAGGTCATATTTTTCAGAGACAGTAGCATTCCTTGCAATCTTAATGACGCTTAATGAACAGATTTCTTTAATATGCTTTGAAGTGTATAATTTTACTGTAGATATAGTCATGGGATTTTAAACAAGCCAAAATATTTACCATCCTCTTTTTGTTTCCAGTGCTTGTGGATCTGTGATATAGCTGCCGTTTGCAGAAAGTAGAAACTGTGCCTAATGCTTACTGTTTGGAGGTTTGCAATAACAGTGTGAATGCACCCCATGAGCTCAGTTTACATACTGCTCTGTGAACACCATCTGTCTCTGGTACTTTATTTAATTTTAAATTCTTTATGACTTCATTAAGTTGATGCTGGCTTTCATTATTTGAATAGTTTCTGAACTTAATTTAAGTACTATAAAATCTTCCAGGGATATTCCAGTGTCTCTGAATTAGGTTTCCTATTCTCAGAAAAGATCTATGTGTAACAAAAAATATAACTCTGTAGAATTATGCTTTCTGACATATACCAGGCCTTTGGATAAAGGATGATTTACTTCTAAAGTTATACCTTTCCCTTTAAAGTAAAAATAATCAATATTTATACCGTAATGATTGTTCTTCATTTATTCAATAATTTGATCATGTTTAAGTGTCCTTTTTTCCTGCTGTCTTCATATATTAAATATCATTAATATCACAGCTCTGTCAGCTCTTGTTCCAATGCTTTAAAAAGATGTGTGGTAACCATTCTAAGTTTATAATGCAAGTATTCTGACAGTTTTCCATTGGTGGTAGACTGAAGTAGCTTACTTTTAATTTCCTTCATGGAAGAACAACCATGCCTCATGCAAGTACTCTTATAAATGTGGAAAGAATGTTACAACCTGTTAATGCAATTTGATTGGGGGGATGGTCATTAGATACAAGTTCCAAATGTTGTCAAATGCTAGGATGGAGAGGAGGATGTAGAGGTACAGAAAGCTGTTTCTTCTCTACAGTGGGGAAGGGGTTGTCTTGACCATTTCTAGCACATCATTTTTTCACAGTGTGGCAATGCAGAATAAAAATATATGTAACATGGAATGCAATTGTTAACAAAGATTTCCTACAGAGCTTTCTTTTTTTGCAGAAAATATAACCTTGTCCAACATGTACTTAAACAAATGTTGTCTTTCTATGTAATACATTATTTATATATGTATGTACATTTGCCTGTTCTTTTTATCCATGTTGCCTTTCACAGCCAACCTTTCACCTTTGATCCATTCATTTCATCCTGTCATTCGTCATTTTCTGGTGTTAAGAAGAAAATGGCAATAACTGTGAATCATGACCATTATTCAGAGTAAATGAAGAGATTATGTATGCACCTGCCCCCTCCCTCTTGACTGGTACACTTAGGAGAGTTCCCTCTATGCGTTGCATGTCTATGATGCATACCTAGAATGTAGGTATTTTCTGATTGTACTTCTGCATCCCGAGTTTTCAGCTGCTGTAACTTCTGTGTGGTGTCTGGCTGCATGCACTTCCTGTGATTGTACATGTTTTTGATAGGTGCTCCAGTTTCTTTTCACAAAGATGGTCAGTAGCTGAACTGGTGATAGTACAAACTGCCTTAGAACTGAGTACAGGTGAGCATGCATAGATTTATTCCAAGACGGGTTAGTCTCCTTTTCAGGATTAGGTAACATAATTCCACTCACTGAGTGCTGGTATTGGCAATCACTCTCCTATGACCCTAAATTAGATTCAGTGAGTTGCAGGAAAATGACTGAATGGATGAATGAAACAGAGTTCATTCATTTCTTGATTTGTTCATTTGTTCATCAGTAACAACATAGGTATGTAAATCTTGTTCATTAGTAAAATTTTACTAATTAATCTGTATTCATTGTCTTTTCACCATTTTCCATGGTAAATTCAAATCTAAACTTTAGGCATTATCCTTACATTAACCTTTAGTAAACACAAACTACATAGTCCAGCTTGTGACTGTTGACTTTACATAGACTATGAAAAGGTATTACAATACCCTGGTTTAAAAAAAAAGTACCTGTTCTGTCATCAGCATTTAGTGGAGGAAGAATGTACTTGCCAGCATACACTAACAAATTTACAGACGTTTATTGCATTTGTAGTGCTGAGTATATATTATCCTTAGGATGTTATGGTAAAAAATACAGCAAGGGCCAACATACATTAAGTATCCTAGTCAGTGGGAATATTCAGCATATCAGATAGACATCAGAGGGATGTCTGGAAACACTGCCAAGTCTACTTTGTGTGCATGTGTGTGTGTGTGTGTGTGTGTGTGTGTGTGTGTGTGTGTGTGTGTGTGTGTGTGTGTGTGTGTGTGTGTGTGTGTGTGTGTCGGATTTACTAATCTTTCGTGCAGGACTAGCTTACTCATGTGTAATGATGATGACAGCCATATCACTGTCCAAAGTAAGGCCATAGGGTAGTGTAGCAAGACTTGTAAGGTACAGATAACAGCACCAACTACGAAAATAATGTGGACTACAGGAATATACTAGTTGTTAATTGACATCTTTCTCCCCCCACCATATCTCCAACAATAATCAACATACCCACCCCAACTGGTATGTATTGACTCTGATAATGTCCAATTGTTTGATAAATATATTAATGGTTCCCATGCATGTGCTATATTGAATTATTCCAACATTGGTGGCATGGTGCCATCAACATACCTGCAAGCTGTTCTTATTACCACTGTGGTCCCATATATGCATGTGTTCTGTTTGCTATGCAACTGTTCCGTATCTGGTGTCTGGGTTAATGGGAATATCTATACATGCTGTTATAACTAACCCTGGAATGTGTTGACTATTACTAACCCATATATGATAATGAAATCTAAACACTATAGCACGCTTGGGAAGGCCGGTTCCAGTGGACCCACCTGTCTCACCTCAGCTGGCCGTGGCACCAGGCACCAGCATGTCTGGGGCCCAACCCCGGCCCTCCCTGTCTGTTGGTCCAGCACCACCTTTGGGTGGAACCACCTTAGGGGATGGGGCTCGCCCCCCCCCGGGAGTGGGTGCATTCAGGCTCCTGTCACCCATTACCAGGTCAGGGTCATGGTGCGTAGAGTGATCAAAGAGCAGTTTGGTGATCTTCTACACCATCTCAAGGGCCGCATGTCATGAATAGAGAGTCAGCCTGGATCTGTGACTCAGCCCCCAGCACAGCCACCTTCGAAGCTGTGAAAGTGCAGTGGTAACTGCCCATTGGTGGGGACCTCAGTCCCACTGTTACCACTTCGGGCTTGTGGGCTTCCGATATCCCAACACCCCTCCCCATCAAGGTGTATACCCCCACATGTGTCACATACTGCCCCTGTATGCGTCTTGTTTGTCTTGTCTGTTAACCTACCCAACCTACCTCCCCAAATATACCTACTACCCCCCCAACATCCCACTCTCACCTGAAATAAAGAAAAAAAGGGCAATCTGTTCCCACAAATAAATCTCACCCTATACATTGCTGTCCATTTCCCATACGTGTCCACTGGACACATGTAATCCAGTCTAATTGGCATCACAACTTATTATTGTTGTCTTCACCTCTCTCCCAGGGGTTTGAGTGTCCAAATCTACCTCCAAATTCAGTGTATATTCACAGCTGTTTCTGTAAAAGAAATGGACAGCTATGGGCCTTCCCTACACCCTTCCTGCACATTCCTAGATATTTTCCCTACTGTCTTTCCCTCTTTGTGCCTCTTTATCACCACTTTCCTATCAAATAAGAAGTTATGTACCTACCATGACGTTCCATGTTAGGTGTCTTCTTCACGCCTTCTTTCTTGCTGGTTGGGTTCGGAGCCAATCCTCGACTCGGCCATCTTCAAAAGCTCAAGAGCTACTTACTGGCTCGAGGCCCCCCCTATATCCCATGATGCCTGGTGCTAGATACCCAGATCTCGTTTGGTAAGTCTAACTGCAGACATAATAATAATAATAATAATACAGGAATCCTGTCCTAGAATGCATAAATCCTACTGGAGAGACTACTAGTCAGAAGGAATAGCCAGAGAAGACTCAGCCAGTGATAAAAACATAAGGAACTCTTCTCGGTCTACTCGGATAGGGGGATGGAGGGTGGGACGCAAGAAAGAAGGCGAGAAGAAGACAACTAACATGGGACGTTATGGTAGGTACATAACTTCTTAATGTTAAGTTGTCTATCTTGCCTTCATTCTTGCTGGTTGGGACAGCGTCCCTAGCACCTCAATCCTGGGTGGCTCATCAGAACAGACTCTTCAGAACAGTGGAACCAAAATCAGCTCTGCTCCTGGACGCCACATCCAGCTTATAATGTGAAATAAAGGTATGAGGATTGGCCTATGTAGCTGCCGCACAAATAGTTTCCATTGGCAATCTTGCCTGAAAAGCCACTGAAGTAGCTAGAACTCCTTTTGGTTTAGCAGGAAGCTCTTTATTCCTTAGCTGATATATAAATGTAATAATAGATGTCAACCACCTAGATAAGGTTACTTTAGATACACTTAGACCTTGTTTACCATCAGCATAGGACAGGAACAGCTGGTCTGATTTTCTGATTTTCTTAGTTCTATGCAAGTAAAAGCGTAACTGTCTATGAACATCCAACTGATGCAATTTGTATTCCGCCTTGTTGGAATAATTTGGAAAAAACTCAGGCAGATCAATAGACTGATTCAAATTACTGTCAGAAGAAACCTTTGGAAGGAAGGAAGGATTAGTCCTGAGAGAAACTCTGTCATTGTGGAAAACTAGATAAGGAGGGCGATCACTAAGAGCCTGAAGCTCAGAAACTCTTCTGGCTGAAGTAATTGCAACCAGAAGAAGGGTTTTCCAAGAAAGAAACTTCAACGAACAAGAAGCTGCAAGTTCAAAGGGGGGCAGAATCAGGGAAGCTAAAATCAAATTTAGATCCCATGGAGGTGGGGGATCTCTCACTGGGGGCCTGAGTAAAGTAGTCCCTTTAAGAAAAGCTTTACAAAGCTTATGGGACATAATACTAGTGTCTGATAGACCTGCATGAAAGTTTGAAATTGCAGCTAACTGAACTCTAATCATTGCAGAAAACGATCCAGCATGAAAATGTTCCGCTAAAAAATCCAAAATATGGTGTACAGGGGCTGAAAAGGGATCTATATTCCTAGCCTCTGCCCAGAAAGAGAAACGTTTCCACTTACTAGGATAAGTCTTTCTAGTGGTAGACTTATGCGATGATAAGATGATTTCATGCACTGAGTGGGAGATGTTCGGAAGCCTGGCTAAGGTCGGAAGTGTAGCAACCAAGCAGTGAGCTGGAGAGATTGAAGGGATTGGTGCAGCCCACCCGATTGATGGATCAGGAGGTCTGGAACTGGGTTCAGGGTCCAGGGCTGCTCCAGAAGGTAATGATGCAGGAACAGGAACCAAACTTGTTGGGGCCAGTAAGGGGCAATGAGGATCATCTTGCATCCCAATGTGGTAGCTTTCTGTATTAATTTGGGAATCAGGGTGAACGGAGGGAATGCATAAAGAAGTTCCTGAGGCCAGTTGTGAACTAGAGCGTCTCTGGGGGAGTGTCCGGGAAGAGGGAGGAGAAAGAAGAAATTGTTGCACTTGCTGTTGGAGGGGGTGGCAAAAAGGTCGCAGCAAGGCTGACCCCTTTTGCGGAAGATTTGGTCCGACACTGTCTGATTGAGAGACCACTCATGAGGCATGAGAATTGCTCTGCTCAGCCTGTCTGCTATAACGTTGGACTTTCCAGGGATGTGCACTGCTATCAGAAACCATTGGGAAGAGATTTCCCACTGCCAGAGTCTGAATGCTTCTCGACATAGGGGGTAGGACCTGGTTCTGCCCTGCTTGTTGATGTACTACACTACCAACATATTGTCTGTTTGAATTGCAATGGTCCCGGTGGGAAGAGAGTTGTGAAGAGCTTGCAATGCCAAAAGCACAGCCCTCATCTCCAAGACATTGATATGCAGATGGTACTCGTGAGGCTGCCAGGTGCCTTGGACTGTTCTGCCCTGAAAATGACCCCCCCCCACCCGATCAGGGAGGCATCCGTGGTCACTGTAGCCACTGGAAGAAGAAGAGCAAATGGTCTGCCCTGGGGTACTGATGGGGAAACCATCCACCAAGCAAGTTGGTTTTTGCATTTCTGTGTGATCATTATCTTGTGAGACATTGGAAGTTGCTGGAAAGACCATTGGGTGAACAGCATCCACTGAAGAATCCTCATATGAAAACGAGTAAGGGGGACTAGTATGATAGCCGCTGCCATGAGACCCAAGGTCTTTAGGACGAATCTGGCCTGAATTTTTTTGCATCCTAATAAGACCTGCACATGTTGGCAAATGTTTAGCACTCTGTCTAATGGAAGTCTCGCTGAAATGTCCTTTGTATTTAAGTTTGCGCCTATAAAGGTAATAGATTGACAAGGTGACAATGCAGACTTTTTGAAATTTATTGTGATGCCTAGTTTGGAGCAAGTTCGGATGGTGTAGTCTCTGGCTCAAAGCAGGTGATGCCTGGTGGTTGCAGTAAGGAGCCAGTCGTCTAAATATGGAAACACCTGGAATTCTTGCCATCTCAGGTGAGCGGTAACTACTGCCAAACATTTGGTGAACACCCTGGGGGCTGTTGTGAGACCAAAGGGCAGAGCTCTGAACTGATAATGACTGGCTCCCAGCCAGAAGCGGAGGAATCTTCTGGACCATCTGTCCATTTTGATATGGTTGTACGCGTCCTGAAGATCTATGGAGCACATCCAATTGTCCTGACCCAGAAAGGGTAAAATGGACTGTAGCGTGACCATCCAGAACTTTGTTCTTTGAACAGACCTGTTTAGTCTGCTGAGATCCAGAATAGGTCTCCAGTCCCCTGTCTTTTTTGGTACCAAAAAGAACCTTGAGTAAATTCCGGATCCTTGCTGGTCTGCTGGGACGGGCTGGATGGCTCTTTTTCTTAGCAGTTTTGAAATTTCTTGAACTGCTTGATCCCTTAGATTGGGTGGAACATCTGGAAGGGATTTGTTGCGTATGTAGGGATTGCAAAAGAAGGGGATTTTGTAGCCTTCGGATATGACAGACCGTACCCATTTGTCTTGTGTTATACTTTGCCAAGCTTTTGGGTACAGTGATAATCTTCCCCCGACTGCCTCCGAAGGTGGGCAGCCGGGCAGCACCTCAGGGATGCTGGAAGGACTTGTCAGAGAAAGATTCTCTTTGGCCCTGATTTTGCGGACCCCCTCTGTCCAGTGGGCAGCGTCAATTCTTGTTCCCTCCTCTGCCCCTGGCGGGGAACTCTCCACATGTATCAGGCATGGCTCCCTGGGGTTTCCAGAACCACATCTTCCCACTCTTCTGACCCTTGGGATACAGTCTTGAAGGAGTGGAAAAACGGACTCCCACAGCAGAGAGAGTCTTGCCTTCCTGCTCACACCTGGTAAGGGTATCCTTCACCTGTGGTCCAAAAAGAGCAGAACCATCAAAGGGGGTGTTGGTGAAAGATGCCCTGAAGGGTTCCGCAAAGTTACATAACCACATCCAAGCATGCCTCCTCAAGGCCACGCCTGTGCCTGCAGCCCTACTTGCACCATCGGCTGCATAAGAGATGAACCGCATGGAGGAGTTTACTACCAAATTAAGAGTCGCCAGCTGGGAGGAAACCTTAGCCTGGGCCCCCCCCGCAGCTGATGGATCTTGAAGGGTATCTCCTAGCTCTTTAAGGAGATCCCTTTGAAGGTGGGTAAAGTGGCACAAGTAGTTCAGCGACTTCATGGAGAAGGTCGCTGAGGAAAACATCCGCTTCCCATATCTGTCCATTGTCCTAGATTCCTTATTAGGGGGATGGACAGACGAAGAAGTTTCAGCCAACTCCTTTTTTGTGGCTGCTGCTACCACCATGTCATCAACGGGAACACCCTTTGTCAGAAATTGCTTGTCTTGTGGTGCAGTAATAAATTTTGTGGGTCTTTGGAGGGTTGGTTCCACTGTGTCTGGGGCTGACCACACCTTCTGAGCCACTACAGACATCAGTGGATCGAAAGGCGGAGACACCCACGAGGTGGAGGGTCGGGAACCAAATGCATCCAGGAACACCGACTCATCCTCGGAAGGGTTAAGGGTAGTCCAGTTCCCCCTCTGCCTAAGTATCTCAAGGATGTCTGAGAAAGAGACGTCCTCAGAGGGGGATCTCTGGGACCCTTCCGAATCATCTAAGTCAGTATCTGAAGTGACAGACTCAGGGGAGTCAACATGCTTCCTCTTACATTTCCTCTTTCGAGGGAGCTCCTCTGAATGATCAGGGGAGGCCTCAGAAGAGGAAGATACACCCAATGGGGTGCCCTGGAGTGCTTGTTCCCCACGCTTGGGGTCTGGAGGAGGGACAGAGGCAGACACAGGCACCATGGGGGGGGAGAGCCAATGAGGCTGACTGTGGGGCTGACTCAGAGGCCAGCACACTCCTCTTGACCTCGAAGGCACCCCTTCCCGATATCGGAGAAGGCTCCGGCTCCGAAGAGACCGGGATCCTTCCCAGCACCGAGAGAGATGGCTCCGAGGCCGATGTAGGAGCTGAACTCACCTGCACCGAAGCTCCGAGAGGGAGAATGGGGTCGGACAAGGGTCAGATGCCACTCGCCCCCTCGGAGTTGATGAGGGAGTCCCAGCGCCCAGATCCCTCCAAGGACGGCACCATGGAGGAGATTGGAGCCGACGACGGAACCAAAAGGGTAGGTATCGGCGCCGACGGTCCCACGATCCGAGCCCCAGCAAGGTCCGGCTCCAAACTCAAGGGATGAGTCGAAGGAGGAACTACTGCAGAGACAGACGGAGCCAAACCCTGATGAGGGGGGCTGGATAACATTTTAGCCAGGGCCTGCGATTTTAGAAGCCTGCTCACCACTCTCTCCAAATCATGGTCAGATAGTCTAGAAGACCGAGAAGACTGGGATCGGTGACTTCACTCTGACTGTAACAAAGGTGACCCCGGAGCCAAGTGTATTGACTCTAGGGATGGAGATCTAGAGCGTTTTCGACTCCCTGATGGTTCCGACACCAGAGTCGGGGCTGACTGGGAGATAGGTACTTCGGTTCCAGTCGGAACCAAAGTTGACTGGGAGATAGGTACTTCGGTTCCAGTTGGAACCAAAGCTGAAGCAGACGCGACACCCGACGACGGCTCCGAACTGGGAGCCGGCGGCTTCGTTGGCTTAGAGGGTTTCACTGACTGTGCCTTAGCCGGTGACCCTTCAGGTTTGAGCAAATCCCTAAGGATTAACTTATTCCTACGCTCCTGCATGGCTCTTGGACTAAAGGCGTGACACACCAAACAAGAGTCCTGCAGGTGTAGGGCACCCAAACAGTAGACACAAGAAGTGTGACCATCTGTCAGTGACATCTTCTGACAGCATGAGTCACACTTCTTGAATCCAGATACTTTTCTATCTTTAGACATTCCTGTAAAAGGAAAAATCAATTACAGAGCAAAAGTAACAAAGGGAAGTAGGTAACTAGTAAAAACACACGCACTCAACACAAGTTACCACACCCTAACAGCACACACACTCTATTATCCAAGAAAAGGTAAATAGACCTATTAATCTACCACAATTTCTAATAAAAAAACTACTACATAAAAATTGGAAACAAGGATTAGCCTCTAACTAAAAATGGCTACCTTTAAGAAAAGAAACGGGGAGGGGGGAGGGGAAAACTCTCTAACAAGAAAACAAGTTTTCAAGGGAAGGAGACTAAATACAAATAGATAACTACAACTACTATAAGTACACTAACTATTCTAAACACCAACTATAATATAAAATTTTTTTTTATATACTAACAATAAAATTGAAAAATATGACCTGAGCCAGTAAAAGCAACCTCGCAGCAGAAGCGGCAAACAAGATCTAGGTATCTAGTGACAGGCATCATGGGATATAGGGGGGCCTTGAGCCAGTAAGTAGCTCTCGAGCTTTTGAAGATGGCCGAGTCAGAGCCGAGGATCGGCTCCGAACACAACCAGCAAGAATGAAGGCGAGATAGACAACTTAACATACTTTTTTCTTTTCTTTTAAAGAAATTAGCATGGGGTAAGCGGAAGTAAGCACTTTTAAGCAGCAGTAAGCGGGTCTAAGCCTGTTTGCATGGGGGTAAGCAATGCCTACACTGGTTAAGCAATTTAGAAGATAACTGAGTAAAAGAAACTGTAACCGGAAGCTAACTATGGGTAAAAATTAAAAATGTATTTTTGGTTCGTTGTGCTTAGGGTAGAAATGTTACTATTATGAATTGTTGACAACTGATGTAGATACTTGTGTTGATTTAATTACAACAACTGATGAAACAAAATGTTAACGTGTGCAAAAAGTTGATGAAATGCTTTGTGTTACAATATATACATTTTTTCCGCCCCGTTTTTCTTTTTCTTTTTCCTTTTTGATTCCAAAGCGTATGTTTAGAGTCCGTGGGATTATGTATTATCATTTGATGTAACAAACACGCTATACGAAAATGTTATTTTCATGCTGTTGAAATGCAACTTATGATTTAATTATATATACTCCTGTTTTTTCATGTTAGCACTTTAAATATAGATAAAAGGGAAGTCATTGTTGCAATTACATCGCGATCAATTACTATTTAAACTAACAGGAAGTGATGTATCAACTATTTGAAAAAGTTTGGCAGGTGCCAAACGAAAGCGCTTATTTTATTGTGTGTATCTTTTAAGTTTTACTATTAAAACTTCGTTGGTCAAGTTTGTGGTTCGTGGATTCTTTTGGATAGTTGTTGCTGCTCTTATTGTCTTGGTAACCGGAAGTTAGCAGTGTTTACCTCCACGCAAACACGCACAAACCTGCTTACAACTGCCTTAAAGTGCCTTAATCACTCTGTATCCAATGGTCCATGTTCTGCCCAGCAACAAAATAAACAGCCTCTGCAAGGCTCAAACCCAGGACCCTGCACACCATAGACAAAGTGATTCACCACTAAACCATGCCAGATATACATAACCCTGATGTTTTCAAAAACATATAATCCAGCCCAGTCATTAAACAGTGCAGAGAATGTATTCCAATATTTAGATGTGTGTGTGTGTAAATATATTAATATCTAAACAGATACAACATATCTATATATGTAGCTATATACACACACACATATATATATATATATATATATATATATATATATATATATAAATATATATGAACATATAACATACATGCAAATGCCTATATCAACACATATATATGTCTACACTTACATGTCTACATATACACAGCAAGTTACATATATGTAAGCAGATATATATCTATGTAGGTATATACGGACATAATTTTATATATATATATATATATATATATATATATATATATATATATATATGTATATAAGCAGATATATATATGTATATATATACATATATCTATATATATATATATATATATATATATATATATATATATATATATATATATATATATATATATATATATATATATATATATCCATATAGGTATATATGGACATATATGTGTAGATATCAATGGGAGATTAACTAAATCATATATGTCCACATGCACCATTAATGGGGTTGAGAGGCCCCAAACAATATACGTCTTGTATGAATAGGTATGCCCACCCCCCCACAGCCAAACATATCCGCCCTGCAATACACTACCAAGTGTTGCAGATCCTATAACCAGGTCCTGACACGACATGGCCACAAGTTGATAACAGTACTACATCCCACCTGTATGATGTCATGCTGGTATTGGTAACATATCATGCAGTACAGTCTGGCTCCCATAGGAAATGTAAAATGTGGAAGATATCAAAATCCCCAGAATACATATACAGAGACACAATATGGAACAGCCTCTATGCCTACAGTTAACACCCTAACAACTGGACACTGGTTAAGCCACCCATACAAATGACATTCGTTGCCTGCAACATATACCCACAGAGAGGTCATAGGATAAAACACCACACACAGGTTTGCAGAAATGGAAAACCTTTATTTGTGTACTGTTACACAATATTACAGATATATATATATATATATATATATATATATATATATGTATATACACAATATTACATACATATATATATATGTATACCATGTCATATAGCTGTTCAGACACTGACATCCATATAAACAGAGTAATCCAACTGTGAAACAGTTATACTAATACAGTAGTCTGGAAAGGTCCACAAATGTTGCTGTCCAGGCCAAGCCCTTCAAATCGTACAATAGTTAAGACAGACTGGCCCAGAGGATACCACACAATCAACAGTAAGTAATGCAGGTGTATAGGTCATCATCCTCTATCTACATTTTGTACACAATCACTAGGTGGTAAATACGTCAGTTGACCAAATGGGATATAACTGTTACATAACAAGGCATAACTGACACCATCACAGGCACACTGACAAACAGAACAGTCTGTATGGCAGAAGGCAGTAGGCCTGCAGTAACCCACTTTATGTAAGTAATGTCAAGATAGGTGAAATGTATGGTACTGTACATCCAGATACCTTAAGGCATCTCACCCCTGATACCCCCACATTTTGTAACAGCCTAAGTTATGTATGGTGCAATCCCCCTAGACTCAATAATACAGGGCCATATACCAGTGTTACATACACTGGCCTCTGGAGTGCATATGGGCACACATGTATTGTATAGGTGAGGCCCACACATATATGGCCCCAGCCCCATCGTATGTGTGGGGGATACAACAGCAGTGGACTGCTGGCAGGAATGGCAACGTGGTATACATATATGTGCATATGTATCACTATCTGTAAATGCTCTGTATATGTATATTTCTGGGTGTGTATATGTATATCTATGTACTTATACATACCAATCTATATATGCAATATGTACATGTGTAATTATCTATATAGATATCTGGATAATCATATGTACATATATTTTCACCATATGTCCTGAACATGGAGTGTAGCCCTACCTCAGCCCCTATAGTCCCAACTTCGTAGTGCAAGGTGATGTCAGGTATGTATAGCAGGTATAGCAGGTATATTAGTAGACTATTGCTACTGTAGTAGGGATTGTCATCACAGACATGGTGTGTGTGGAAGGTCACATCCGCTTTTCAAATATGTGCCATTGGCTACTGACAGACATCCTAAGGTCATCATAGTACAGTACCGCTGCAAGCACATAATGCTCCTGTGGACTACAGCAGAGATTTTGGCCAATATATGTGGACATTCTGACACACTCTGGACAGTCCAGAGGTATACACAAAACCCCTTAGTGCATAACATGTGGACCAAACCTGACAATATGGATGTTAACAGCCATGTAGATGGGTATAACACATAATGACTGGTATACATTTGCCCCCATAGGTTATGCACTCACACACCCCTGTCTGTCCTAACACATAATAACTGCTGGTTCAGAGGTGTCATGGCCACATACTACCCACTAGATATTGACATACATCTGTACAGCATCCCACTGCTCTGTCTGACATACATGACTGTTAAGGGAGGCCCGGCAGCAGTACATCTGGCAATTATCTGGACATGACATCTCACTGGGTAAGTACACTAAGCTGCTAGGCATGTAACAAAGCACTGTGCAGAATACAGGCAGACTGGCTCAATACTGGCTTACATCTCCTGTGGGGGAATGCACATGTACCTGCATATATAGCAGGCTCTACAGGCATGTCACAGCACAGGGTAAGATACACCTGTATGAAAGTGCATAACCACAACCAATGTGAACACAGCCACAGCCATATATGGTAAGCTAGCATAATATTACAGTATATGGACTATCTGTTCAACACCATCCTAATATGTGCCACTCACACACTAACCCTGCATATACTGGGCTGCTACACAGTGTGGTCTGATGCCTGTCTGTGGTATGGGACATGGGTGTGCATGGCCCTACATACATGTAAATCAATACGGTAACATACAGTGGAGCAGCATGTAACATCAGATAGGACGGGACCTAGAAAGATGACATCTACCACAGTTTGTACACAGGCCAAAGTACATATTAACCATACACACACTGACGACATTCACCATAAGTACACAGACCTCAGTACTGTACAAACAAGCACAGCATGTCCAGGTTATGTCATCAGATATAAACCCTACTGTACATCATGTGTAGCAGTCTGACATCTCACTGGCTTGTTATCAGATATGATCACACTAATTATGGTGTACAGCACATATGCACCTCTTAATGTATGACATATGTACAAAGGTTGACAGAGTTGTGGCTGGAAGGACATACACAGGGCCACTATTGACATGTTGCTGTGATAACCTCATACATTTACTGTTGTAACAGGGTTTGCCGCAACATATGTCCTATGAGGGATATGAAGTCAGTAACTGTCACAGCTTTCACCATCTACAGACTGCAATCCTCACACTACCTTCTGCAGTTCACAGATAGATGCTCTGTGGGTAACACATGACACCAAAGGTACCACACACTGCCCAGTCTGCAGATGACCCTACAGATGGGGAGTCCTCATAAACATAGAATTAACATGGCAGGTATTAAAGCATATCCGCACACACCCTGTTAAACCAACATTACTCCGAATGCAGTACAGCAGCACTTACCGTCTGTAGTCAGGTCAGGCACATCCCCCTCCTGTGTGTTGGCCTGTTTCCACAGTGTATGTTGTCAGATGTAAATCCCCAATCCATCTGAGATGCTGTTTGCCAAAAAACAGATCGAGTTCCTGCTCACAGTGAATGAAAAGGCCCAACACCAACATGATGTTCCTAGATATTGGAGTGTGTTTCCATGCATTTGGCTATGGAAATGTTACCACAGCTGTTCCATATGCAATCAGCTAGGGAAGGGCTGCAATTCGTGCAAAGGCCATCAGCTGATCATGAGTATCACTTAAAATACACATGCTGCTGCCTAACAAAACAGGTGTAGGTCTCCACATCCACCAGTGAGGGAGTGAGAGAGGCAGACAGAGGGAAAAACAAGTCAGGGAGGGGTGGGAGATTAAAACTTAAGCATGTTTGTATCACACACCTACCAGCACAGGGTATCAAACCTCTGATAGCTATGTAGTGCTGTCACAGTTCTATGCAGTTATTGGATGTGCCACATACGTTACCTGTTGTGGAGCCCTCAGAACATATATGTAATGGTGAGTAACATCTGCAACAGGGATATGGTAGCTATACGGTAGGTGTAGTACACATGCCTGTCCACATGAACAGGTGCCAGTGTCAACACAGCCACAATCTCACAGGGACGCACACAAACTGACACACTTAGCAGGGCCAGGACTACAACCCATCACTAGTGAGATTGCCACAACACATTACTGTGCAGGTATCACATCCACAACACAGGTCATATGGAGGTTATATGGGTAAAGGGTATGAGGAGATGTCTGACATCAGACAGCATGCTTCAGTATGCCAATAGGGATTGTAATGAGTGTGGATGTGATCATACGCATCATACACCACACACACAAACACACAGGCTACCAGTAGTGATATGCATGGGTGCATTTCTGCACATGTGTGTGATGGTCGACTGTGCCAGATTGCTATACAAGGCTAGGTGATGGGTATACCTTGGCATCAGACCACATGACAATGGTTTGCATTGTGGATCAGGGCTGTAGTTTCTGCATTTGCCCACACAGGTGGGTATTGTATACACCATCCAGTCACCTGGGTGACTATTGAATGTGGCCAATGCCATGCATTGCTTGCCATGTTTGTGTTCCTTAGTCCATGACATGGACAGTATCTGGGATGTGCACAACTCCCACATGCATGTACAGTGACATGTGGGTTGCACCTGGGGTGTCTGGCCCAGGTTGTGTACACAGATTATCAGCAGATGTGCCAGTCTTGGCCAACTGTGGTGAACTGGTAATGGACAGCAGATTTACTCTAAACCTACATTGATAGCATGCTAACAGCATTCTCTGGTGTCAGTGGCATCTGTCCATACAGGGCATCTGTTCAGGCATGGTATGTCCTTTGTGGGTCACATTTGATGGCACCACAGGTGTTACAGGTGTCCAGTGTGGATCATGGGGAAGGTGGACTGTCTGCATGTACATGCCTATTGGACAGATGGACAGGGTGCCATGCCCTCTGTAGCCCACTGCAATCACTCCATAGTTACTATCAGTGGTCAATATGCAGTGTGCTACCCACATATTGGCTGTTGTCTAGGGAAGTGTGTGTGTGTATGAGACACAGGTTGAGAGTGTGGTCTGGGTAATACTGGGGTTGCTAACTGTGATTGCCTGGCCTTAATGTCACATGTATGGGTGTGGATTTGCACACCAACCTCTCAGCTATTTCACATCTGTTATACCTGTACAGTGGACATTGTGATATATACTAGGGCCACCATATAAGAAATTTGCAAAACCCGCTTCACATTGGGCCCAGGTGTTACACACACATACACCCCACCTCCACAGAGGATACGAGTTACACACACACACACACACACACACACACACACACACACACACACACACACACACACACACACACACACACCTGTCATGTGTGGGATTAGAACCCCTACTTAACTAGTTTATTACACTGCAGCACTTTGCAGTTATAGTACGCGCCATGGAGATTACTGGAGTACTCCTTCTCCAAAGGTGTTTATCACGTTGGATGACATCAGCAGGATTTCCAAAGTAGGACATTCAAATTGTAGTTAGTGTGGCTAGGTTAAAATGCATTGCTCCCTACACAGACAATGACACACACACAAAACATCCACAACCGACATGTGTGGATATAGAACCCCTAACAGAGGTCTATATCACACTACAGCATGGAGTTGTTATAGGATGCACCATGGGGATTACTGGAGAACTCTTTCCCCAAAGGTGTATGTCACATTGGATGACATCAGCAGGATTGCCAAAGTAGGGCATTTGAATTGTGAGTGTGGCTCATCTTGGAGTCGATATCCCAAGCCTCTCCATGCAATTGTGAAGAACCTCTGGTACATGCCCTCTGCTCTTCTGAAACCTGAGTCGATAAATTATTTCTGTTTCATGCAAAAGAGAAAAATGGATATAAAACCTGGGTGCTATGTATGGTCCAGGTCTTAATGAAATGATATGAATACATTTTCAATTAATTGTTTTCTGTCTGGGGTGATTAACCATCTTTAATTTTATATATACTTGTTAATGTAGTCTGTAAACTTGTTTGCATATTTTTGTGTTGCTTTTGTTTGCAGACATATGTTATTACATAAGACCACCAGATGACAGCCCTGTAATGGACTATGGCTGGAAAAGGTATAATACAAAATGCCCTGTGTATTTTATTATTTAGTAAACAACAATTGTTTATAAAGTTTTCTCAATTCTTAACTATATCAAAATGTATTTTTATTATGCTTCTTTACTTTGTGAATTTTTGAATACTCCAAGATGATTAATTTCCCACTCTGTTTTGTCTAAATATTTGGGCACATATGGATTATGTTAACATTGGAGAAGCTCTGCATTATGGAAGGAAACCTGATGTACTGTCTGTAGGAGTTGCCATCACATTAAATTTTTGTCGGACTAGACATCTGTGTGCCATGTTTCCTTTTTGAAGATTAGTATATGTGTGTGTCATTACATCACATTATCTAAGTTTCAAAACTTTGAAAGTCATATGGTCAGGACTATATGATTGACGTTTTGAAGCTCTGAACATTTTGAATGGAGATTGCAGTACAGTGTGGAATGGGACGTTTACTCTTTTCCTCAATGTAGTGCAATCTCGGAGTTGGTATATTTAATTAGCAGGGGGTGTGGGGGGGACAGCCACCCATGTGTACAATATTAAACATCATGGTACTTAGCAGTTGCAGTTTCATGTACAAACACAGAACATATGCAGACTTAACAATGAAAATGCCCCAGATGAGAAATGAACTACGGAGCAATATGCTTTGAGGCAACAATGCTTATGACGTGGTCATACCAGTTAGTGTCAAACTATGACTTGACTGCATTGCATAAGATTGAATTATGACACTTTCAACATTTTTAACTAAGTTACGAGTAGTAGGCTAACTTTCTTATTACCTATATAAGTGCTACAGGCAAACAATAACAATTTTTCATATGTATGTCAGTTACTGAGTGGTACATTATTTAATACATATAGAGAGATTCATATATGTAGCAAAAAGCAATACATAAAAATCTATTTATTCCAAACTGCTAATTGATATAATTTAGGGGTAATAGTTGCGTGAGTGACTGAGAGAAGTAAAGTTATTCCATATTTTAGCTTCAAACTAGCATTTCCAGTAAATGATTTATTCACATTTATTTGTTAGTTGAGGTGCATTAATTAACATTGTTATATTTAATATAGCTGTTTGCAAAAATGTAAAATAAACCTGTTCTAATATTAATGCAATATATTCATAAAAATAATAGAAAACAGTAATAAACTATAATATACTCATTCTATAACTAATCATTAACTGTATGCACTATCCTCAGATATTCATTTACTTCTCCCTTTGATAAATTATTGATATTTAGGATTTATAATGGTAGAATACATACACACACACACACACACACACACACACACATGCACACGCACATGCACACACACACACACACACACACACACACACACACACACACACACACACACACACACACACACACATATATATATGTATATATATATATCTATTGCACTTTCAAACTCAATTTGGTCAGAATTTAGTTTTGATGGGTTGTATTGTTGAGCATAGCTTGAATGTATCTATTTATTTATCTAATTTTGTTGAGTTACTAAATTCTATAACTGTAGGTGAAGATTTTTTTAACTATTTTCTTATGATAGCTTTCTTTGGCACTGCCAGTATATACCAGGGAGATCGTAATATAAGTGATTTAGATAGTATAAATGTATATGCCCAAATAGCTTGCCAAAAGTATTGAATATTTCCCAGTATAATGAAAGCAATGAACTTTCCTGAAATGCGTGCTTCCGATCTGCTTTCATTTCTAGCTTATATTAACAGAATATCATTTCCTTGACATATACTTGTCTTTAATTCTGTTGAATGAATAAAAAGTTTTATGTTTAAACTTCTAGCTATACATTTTCCAAAATGGAGATTACATTGTTTTTAAAACAAATTTTAGAATTATTTTTTTTTCTCAGTATTTACATTTTGAAACTGTGAATTTCAAAAAGCATTTTGGAAATCTTCTTTTTCAGCTACAACTCAGGTAGATAATACAGTGTTGTTGGAATATAAGTTTTTTAGCAGTCAAGTAAGAAGTAATAATGTAAGAATAAATTTTAAGATGTTGTCCAAGATTACTTTTGCATATTTCTGGAGTATTGCATGTTTTCTGTCAAGCCTCAATCCTCGCCACTGACACTGGAGAGGGACGTTCACTTGGAATATAAATGGACACACTCAGTATTTCCAGATGCAGACCTCTCTGCATCAAGTAAAATTTCCCTTAAGAGCACACAGGGAACACATTCAGCCTGGGTCTGGGTTTCTCTCTCTGTCTCCCTCCAGGACCCCAGTAAGACTCCACACTGGTACACCTGTAGGGTTAGGCCTTAGCCGAGTGTTTAAGCCAAGTCCTCCAGCTCTGTGAAACCAATGTTTTGTGTCTATGCTGAATGTAGCTGACACACACTCTCTTTGAGATTTAATTTACAGACACAGACACACACACACACACACACACACACACACACACACACACACACACACACACACACACACACACACACACCTGGGAAAGGCTGGCACAGTTTACCCGCTGTACCAGCTTTGCCAGACTATAAAGTATATTCACTGCCACCAGTCAGTTACTATAATCACAGTAGGCTTAGTTGGATGAGTGTGAGTACATTACCTTGGCTGCTTCAAAAATTATACTGAGAACCACAAAAACGTAATGTGCAATGTACTGGGGATGTGGTAACACACCAACAGTTTAAAATAATATATATTTCAATTAAAAATGCAAGGATTAAGTACTTTCACCCTCCCATCAATGAGAAATCATCAGAATAATGAATTCATGATATCACTTCCTTTTATACCATCATCTTTGAATTAAAACTGTAATTATTTAATTAAAAAGTAAATAGGATCATTATATTGTAGGAATATATAAAATATCAACAAGTGAACAGAATAAAAATATGATTTTAAAAATCTTTAGTGTAAACCTTTTTGCACTTGAACACAGATAAATATTGGCTAGATAAAAAAAATTCTAATATCATCTGGACCTGAACCATAAAAAATAATAATAACTCTTTGTAATAAATTATCACAGTGTCCATTATATCTTTGTATCAAAATTTGAATAACAAGAGATATAAAACAAATAATGTGAAAAGATATGGTAAAAGAAGTATAATAAAAAATGCTAACAAATACTAGATGCTGGTTACAGTCTCATAATTTTGCTGCTAGTAATGTTAAAACTAGTTGAATGGAAACACATTGATTTAGTCCAAGAGGTGATAGCAGTCAATCTCAAGTGGCATAATAGCTCTTTGCACTCTAATTTAGTTTCCCAATTGCATCCCCCAGGGCATTAATATCTGCCTTTTCCAAAATGCTACATTTAAAACTAACAACCTTACTACATATTTGAGTGTGTTTAAAAAGGATGCTGTTCAAACTTTCATTCTGAACATCATGAGGATGTTCATACTTTCTCTTTTTTTGCATGCAGTCTGTTTTTCCCACATAGAAACTTTAACAAGCAGAGCATATGTCAATATAGACTATTCCATAGGTAGGTCAAACAATTACCTTTTTGAAGTCAGATAATAGAACCAAGATCAGTACCCAATGTCAAACTTTCAGAATCCAAAATAAAAGGAAACTGTTTGCATGAACCTCACTTAGAAGTTCCACTCTTCTTAACCATGCAATAAGAAAAATATGAAGCTGTCACTGTCTTAACATAACTATACATTTCAAATAATTATACAAACAGTGTCCCTTTATTTTGGAATCAGAAAGTTTGGCATAGTTTATGTCCTGGCATTGATGAAATTCCCATTGATGTAATGAAATGTTGACTATTGATATAAATATGTCTGTGCACGTGTGTATATGCTATATATCTATTCATATATACTTATATGTGTGTGTGTGTGTATGCATGTATATATGTGGTTATAGAATAATTCTTCACAGCATGACAATGTTGAATGCAAAACATCCAACAAAACACTGCAAAGAATCACAAACTAAACTGAAAATGTTGAGCATGTTAAAGACTGCAAACAGATATCAATATACTCTATGGTCTTTACAGTAAAACCTCTTTATAATGTTAGTCACTAATTTGCAAGATTAAAATTAGTATTACAGAAAGTTTTTTTTAAGGTAAAGTATAGTGTTTGGATTAGTGGCAGGATTATGGTGAATGTTAACACCAACTGTATCAACTTAAAAAAAACATGTGAAGAAGTATCTTTTCGTTCCTTATATTGTCTTACGCTCCCTTTTTCACTTACTTCCGTACTTCTACCAAATTCTCTTCCTTGACTTTCTCACTAAACATAGCACAAACCTCTTTTTTCCCTCACTTCATATTGCAATTCCTATTTGCATTAGACTAACTTACCTTTAATTTCTCTACAAACTGCCTAATATTTCTGTATTAAATGATAATCGATTCTTAACAAATGTTTTTATATTACCACTAATTTGTTATAATTATTTAAACTGCAGAAGTTTTTGTTTTATTTTTGAAGATTGTAAAATTATTGTTCTTAAAATGTTCTGTAATAATTAGGAGCTTTTCTCTCCAGGTCTCTGCTGAAAATGGGCTCCTACCCAGTTGGACATTCCTGGTAATCAAATGCCAATAAATAAGTAACTAAATAAACGTGACTAACACTACCACTAAAGAGCACAAACCAGGCACAAACTCACTCACAAAGACACACACACGGACAAACACACACATACACACACACACACACACACACACACACACACACACACACACACACACACACACACACACACACACACACACCAGCACATACATGCATACACCATTAAATCTATTCCCTTACGTAATCCAAACCCTAATACTAACCCACAAACACTCGTGCAATCTGTCAACTTCCTTAACTCTTACCATAACTTAACCCACAAGCATTCACAGTCCCACAGACACAGAGAGACAAGTAATATAAAATCTACTTACCAGTTATGAAAAAACATACATCAAATAAAATAAATGTTCAAAACTGAATGTTCAAAGAAATGACCTTGTAGCTCATTTTGTCACACAAATAAATACATGACAGGATGTATTGAACCTTATACATATGTATGCGGATGTGTGTGTGTGTGTGTGTGTGTGTGTGTGTGTGTGTGTGTGTGTGTGTGTGTGTGCGTGTTTATAATATACATGTATATATGTGAAGTGTGTGTGTGTGTACATATATATATATATATATATATATATATATATATGTTACCTTCTACATCCTGAAAGCCCAAATTCATGAAGACAATAATCCTGAGACGAGAATTGCAAAAACAGGAAACACTGAACTGCCGAAGTTTAACCAGGGTAAGTAAACACTCACCCAAAATAACACAAACACTCACCGCACCATTTAAAAACTCCCACACCCACTAACTATATATACCAATTCAGGGACCACACTACAGTGGAGAAAGGGCATAATTCCCCATGTTGGGCAAGTGTTTACTTGCCCTGGGTAAACTTCAGTGGTTCTGTGTTTCCTGTTTCAAGATTCTCATCTCGGGATTGTCATCTTTGTGATTCTGGGCTTTCAGGATATAGAAAGGGACCTATACATATATATATATATATATATATATATATATATATACATATATATATATATATATATATATATATATATATATATATATATATATATATATATATATATATATATATATTCCCAGTAACTTTATCAAATGGCACTTTGGTTGCCATCTGTTTAATCAACACAATCTGGTCGACTAAAGAGATGGTCAATGGGAGTGCGAGATCGAAAACACCTGTTAGGAGACTATACCCTTTTCCCTAGGGACTGTGGAATCTTGGAGTTAGAATATATAAATAGCAGGGTGTGAGGGGGCGTAGAGGGCTTGCCCGCCTGCAAAAAACAGTGCTTTTTTTCTCATTTTTTTTAAAGTTTATTTTATTTTGACATTTATTAACTGGGTTAGATCGACTGAGCAGAAGCCCTTTTTCAGTGGAGGCCCAGGGTGAAAAGCTCCAATCATATAAATTAATAAAATAAAAAGGTACAAACATAACATAATATGACATATTGTGACATAACACATGTGAGTCAATTAATTACAGATAGATAAATAAAGTATATATTGGATAAAATGTGTCATTAGTTTGAAGAGGAAATTTATAATACAACCCTGGTTTTGAAGTTGGGAACCGGAATGAAAAACTCAGATTCAGTGCAAGAAATGATCATAACGTAAGAATAGGTATAACATATGTTGTATTGTTTCTTAGTTGTGCAAGTTTTGTACCAGGACAGTGTTCACTGTAAGGGTTGTTAGTCTTTTATACTTAGGTACATGGGGTAAAGCTGGTCTTCAAGTAGATATAAAAGTAATCTGAAACTGTTACATTTGCAATCAGGGCAAGATTCCATTCAGTCAGGAGAGAAGTGGGAGATGTAGTTGTGTGAGTAGGGGTTTAGTGTAATAGGAAAGAGTGCAACGATGTGTTGACGTAAATAAAGCAAATAACAGATACTGAGGATTAATCTGGAGGGTGCTTTAGTAATGAGGAAATGAGAATATGGACTAGGTGTTATTTAGAGTAACTATGTAGGGAAGGTGGGAAACAGTGGAGGGTTATATTCGGTCATGGCAAGAGCAACATCTAGAGTTAGGTAGGTTGTCTTTTAAAGTCTTTTTTTTTTAAAGACTTTGTGTTAGGAATAGTTTTTATGCACAGAGGCAGATTGTTCCATGCCTTGGCAATTGAATAACTATAGAAAAGTTTGCCTGTGTTTTCTTGGGCTTGTAAATTTCCAAGAGGTGTTGATCAAAACTACAAAGTGTATGATTGGAAGCATAGAAAGATGAGAGTTGAGAGAGCTGGGCAGGAGGTGGGTTTGCTGAGGATGGAGTGAGTCAAGTGCAGTTGAGGGAGAAGGAGTTTTTGGTGAAATTCTACCCACTCTAGGTTTTTTTAAGATAGGCAGTGGTATGAGAATTAGGGCTGATTTGCAGCAGATCTAGCAACTTTGTTATATGTGAGTTCAAGCTTATTCGTAAGATTAGATTGTCAGTTACTTAGGATTTGGGTGGTATATAACAGACTTTGAAGCAAGTAGGCTTTTTGTAAGAGAGAGTTTAGATTATTTAGTGAGAACATTTTTGTTCCTATAAAGCAAACATCAGTTTTTGATGAGTTTTTTTGATGCATTTTTGGATGTAGAGATCAAATTTTAGTTGATCATTTATTATAGCTTCTAGTAGTTTTGTGTATGGGTCTACCTTGATAGTTGTGTTACTGAGAGAAGTGATACTGAAGGTAGATTTGTGATGTGAGACAGATTTAGGGAGGCATAGAAGGAGATTGATTTGGGGGGGGTTGAGTAGGAGTTGGTTGCTATCTAACCATCCTTCACTGGAGTGGAACAATTCTTGGGTTAGGGTGAGAAGCTGGGAGAGATTGTCAGAGGAAGAGAATATTGTAGAGTTTTCAGCATGTCGTATTAATGAAGAGTGAGGACAGGATGTGTATATGTTCTTAGTAAATATGTTGAAAAGGTAGAAGTCCAAGAATGGAGCCTTGGGGGACCCCAGTTAGGACTGGGAAGAAAGAGGAGAAAGCAGTGAGGCCTTGACTGACTGTAGCCAGTTGGAGAGTAGCTACAGAACCAGGTAAGAGCAGAGTTGGAGAGACTGAGGTCAGGTAGTTTAGACAGACATTTGTTGTGGGAGACTGTGTCAAAGGCTTTTGAGAGGTCAAGGAATAGACAGGGGACTCATTTATTATTGTCTTTAATTTTAGAGATAGCCTGTGTGAAAGATATTAGTGCTATAGTCGTGCTATGGTTAGGGTGAAAGCCATGATGAAAAGGGGTTAGTAGGTTTTCTTGGAGAAGGTAATCTAGGAGCTGCTTGTGAATGCACTTTTCAAGTATTTTTGACAGGGAAGATAGAGTGGCTATAGGCCTGAAGTTAGAGGGGTTGGTGGAGTGCCACCTTTGTGCATGGGTATATTATAGAATTTCTTCCAGATATCAGGGACTATGGATTCTTGAATAGATCTATTGATTCGTATGGCGATGGGATATGCAATTGAGTTTGTGCAGCAAGTTTTAGGTAGAGAGGAGGTAGATTATTGGCTTATGGGGAGCAAGTTTTGAGTTTGTTAAGAAAATATTTTATGTATGCAGTGGGAACTGGCTTAAGAGAGAAGGAGGGTATGTGGGTAGATTTTTGTTTTTATTTAACATTTGTTGACTGGGAAAATCTGACTAGAACAGACCCTATTTTCAGCGGAGGGCCAGGGAGATACGCTCCAGATGCATGTCTTTGGAATGTGGGAGGAAACCGGAGTACCCAGAGAAAACCCACAAGAACACAGGGAGGACATGCAGACTCTGCTCAGAAGGTACCTCACGTGAATATCAAACTAGAGAACCTCTTGATGTGAGGCAACAAAGTTAACTGCTGCACCACTGCACCACTGCGCCACTGCGCCACTGCGCTAATGGAAATGGTGAAGTAATGTTATAAGTGGAGCTTCCTTTTTTGTGGTGGGTAGGGGATTTGTTTTTAGCCAGGTTTTTCCAAGCATAATCTCGCTCATACATAAGAGAGTGAGTAGATTGTGTTAGCCATGGAGAAAAGTTTGATTTTATTCTTATTTTCTTGATGGGTACCAGGGAGTTTATTATATGTATGAAGATGCTTTTGAATTTTACTACAGCTTCTTCTAGGGAGAGGTCTTGGAGGAAGCACCAGTTAATTGAGGAGAGTGTAAGGCTATCCAGGTTGAAACTAGAAAGTTTGCGACAGTCTTTATATCAGTGAGATTTGCACAATTGGAGAGAATGTCTTTGAATAGAGGTGGTAAAGTGGTCACTTAAGGTATCAGGCAGTGTGCTGGGGTTGTAGTGTAGGTTAGGATTAGATGTGAAGATGCATTTGAGTGCAGAGCTGGTATTAGTCTGTTTGCTCAGATGGGTGGGGGTAGTGGTTAGTTGGGAGAAGCCATAAAGGTTAATGCTGGAGTTTGGTGAATCAATGTTAAGATCACCTAAGATTATAGTTGCACTGGAAATGGCTTGTGAGATCCAGGATTGAAAGAGTTCAAAGGTAGGGATGTTATTTCCTGGAAGAATATATATAGCAGCGATGACTAGCTTCTTATGATTGTTCAATTTACAAGTAGCTATGAGAACTTCAGCTAGGTGAATATTGGGGAGTGAGATTGATAGGGGACAGGGAGAGAGTTGGTCAAAGTACATTATAGCTACACATCCCCATTTTTTCTTACCTCTATCCAAGCAAAAGATGTTGTATCTGGGGGGTAGGATTTCGATGTCAGAGATTTGTGGTTTTAGTCAGGTTTCAGAAAGAGTAAGGATATTAGGAGAATAAAGGGCAATCCAGGAATGAAGGTCAATGACTTTGTTCAGAATGCTTTGAATATTCAGGGATAGTACGGTTAAGTTTCTAGTAGAGAAATGTTGAGGTTGTAGTAGTGGTATTTAGGTTTTGTTTTAGGGGGAGTGAGGGGTGCTGAAGTATTTTGATTTTGTGTAGATATGTGTCTAAGTGGTTAAATGGTGAGGGAATGTGTGAGTAGTTACAAAATCTGTTTAGGGATAGGTAAGAGTAGGAGATGAGTTTATATTAGAAAGGTTATTATGGTATGAAGTAGAGATGGAGAGAAGAAGAAGAAGAGGAGTTATAAAGAGAAAGCATATTGTGGGATGGAGTGGTGGTTAGAGGAGAGACAGCTTAGGAGAGGAGAGAATTGGCCTGAATTAATGGGAAAATATATGGGAGAAGAGGTTGGGAGGTTATGTATTATGAAGTGGAAAGGTAGGACGCTTTTATTTGGGTGAGTGAGGTTATTGGGGTGAAAAGAAATACAGTGAAAGATATGGAGAGTAAGGGGGTTGGCCTATCTTTATAGGATGTGCCTAGGAGAGAGGAACTGAGTGTGGACTGTAGGATTTAGAAAGGAATTGGGGAGTTACTGGTGGGTGTGGTTTGGTTGGATAGATTATAAGTTTAGGGTATGTGGGGTGGGGGGAATTGGGGGTAGGGTAGGGGAGCAGAGTGAGGCCGAGTGTAGCAAGAGCAAACAGAGCAGGTACAGCCAGGCTAGTGATGTCTAGTCCACCAGAACCAATCACTGAGACAAGGTCAGTGTTCTTCTGGCAGTATGATTTATGAGCAGGTCAATTTTAAAAAGTGAATGTTTTCACTTCAAAATGTTTAAGTATTGTCATTATGTATTTTTTATCTTTCAAACCATGAAGGTTTTACCAAGGGAATTGTAGAGGTGTGAAAGATGTTAAGCCAGCAGTGTTGGGGGAAAACTGGAGATAGATTCCACACTAGCTGTGCACACCAATGAAATTCCATATCATGCTAGCCACTAGACACAACAATAATTAGGTATAATAGGGTTAGAATAAGAATTGGAAGGCATAATACATACAATGCAACTTTATTCATTTTTGAGCCTGTGAGTTCTGCAGTTGTAGATTGGCAGAAATCTGTTGAGGGTTCAGGAGCTTTAAGATGAGCTGAGTGCAGATGACACTAGTAGAAATAGTAATATGCAACTCTTTTTAATTTTTTGAGCCTGTGAGTTCTGCAGTAGTAAGTAGGCAGCAGTCTGTTGACGTTTCAGGAGCTTTAAGGGGAGCCAAGTGTGGGCATTCCTAGAGAAAGGCTGAGATGCAACGTTATTAATTTTCTGAGCATGTGAGTTCTGCAACAGTAGGTTGGAAGCAATCCACTGAGGTTTCAGGAGCTTTAAGAGGAGCCAGGTGTGGGTGACACTAGTGGAAAGGCTAATTGGCAAGCATACTGTTCAGGGGACTTTAAGGTATGTTGAAGCTTTCAAATCATCAGCCTCTGGTCAGTAACTGACCAGACATATAAAATAGGCAAGAGTATAATAACACAAAAAGAGACAGGAAAACAATACAATGGCAGAGTAGTGTTTTGGATATATGTGTGTGTGTGTGTGTGTGTGTGTGTGTGTGTGTGTGTGTGTGTATACATACATACACACACACACATATATATATATATATATATATATATATATATATATATATATATATATATATATATATATATATATATATATATATATATATATATCATCATCAAATTTCGGCTTTTCCCATTAGGGGTCACCACAGCAGATCATTTCTTTCCATTTCTTCCTATCCTCTGCATCTTGCTCTGTCACACCAACCACCTACATGTCTGCTCTCACCACGTCCATAAACCTTATCTTAGGCCTTCCTCTTTTCCTCTTACCTGGCAGCTCCATCCTTAGCATCTTTTTCCCAATATACCCATCATCCCTCCTCAGCACATGTCCAAACCAACGCAATCTCATCTCTCTTGCTTTGTCTCCAAACTGTCCAACATGAGCTGACCCTCTAATATACTGATTCCTAATCCTATCCATCCTAGTCACACTGAGTGCAAATCTTAACATCTTTAACTCTGCCACATCCAGCTCTGACTCCTGACTTTTTGTCAATGCCACTGTCTCCAACCCATATAACATAGCTGGTCTCACTACCCTCTTGTAGACCTTCCCTTTCACTCTTACTGGTACCTGTCTGTCACAAATCACTCCTGACACTATTCTCCGCCCATTCCACCCTGCCTGTACTCTCTTCTTCACCTCTCTTCCACATTCACCATTACTCTGAACTGTTGATCCCAAGTACTTAAACTCGTCCACCTTTACCAACTCTACTCCCTGCATCCTCACCATTCCTCTACCCTCCCTCTCATTTACACACATATATTCTGTTTTAGCCCTGCTGACCTTCATTCCTCTGCTCTCTAGAGCATATCTCCACCTCTCCAGAGTCTCCTCAACCTGAGTCCTACTCTCACTACAGATCACAATGTCATCTGCAAACATCATAGTCCACGGGGCCTCCTGTCTGATCTCATCTGTCAACCTGTCCATCACCACTGCAAATAAGAAAGGACTCAGAGCTGTTCCTTGATGTAATCCCACCTCCACGTTAAACAGATCTGTCACTCCCACTGCAGTCCTCACCACTGTCACACTACCCCCGTACATATCCTGTACCACTCGTACATACTTCTCTGCCACTCCTGTCTTCCTCATACAATACCACAACTCTTCTCTAGGCACCCTGTCATATGCTTTCTCCAAGTCTACAAAAACACAATGCAACTCCTTCTGACCTTCTCTGTATTTCTCCAATAACATTCTCAGAGCAAACATTGCATCTGTAGTGCTCTTTCCTAGCATAAAACCATACTGCTGATCACTAATCATCACCTCCCTTCTTAACCTAGCTTCTACTACTCTTTCCCATAACTTCAAGCTGTGACTGATCAATTTTATCCCTCTGTAGTTACTGCAGCTCTGCACATCACAATTATTCTTAAAGATAGGTACCAAAACACTTTTTCTTCACTCCTCAGGCATCCTCTGACTTTCCAAAATTTCATTAAACAATCTAGTTAAAAATTCCACTGCCATTTCTCCTAAGCACCTCCATGCTTCCATTGGTATGTCACCTGGGCCAACAGCCTTTCCATTCTTCATCCTCTTCATAGCTATCCTTACTTCCTCCTTGCTAATCTGTTTCACTTCCTGATTCACTATCCCCACATCATCCAACCTTCTCTCTCATTCTCTTCATTCATCAACCTCTCAAAATACTCTTTCCATCTACTCAACACACTCTCCTCTCTTGTGAGTACCTTTCCCTCACTATCCTTTATCACCCTTACTTGCTGCACATCTTTCCCAGCTCTGGCCCTCTGTCTAGCCAATCGGTACAGGTCCTTTTCTCCCTCTTTAGTGTCCAATCTCTCATACAACTCTCCATACGCCTTATCCTTAGCTTTTGCCACCTCTCTCTTTGCCATGCGCCTCATCTCCTTATACTCATGTCTACTTTCTTCATCTCTTTGACAATCCCACTTCTTCTTCACCAGCTTCTTCCTCTGTATACTCTCCTGTACTTCCTCAATCCACCACCAGGTCTCCTTGTCCTCCTTCCTCTGTCCAGATGTCACACCAAGCACCTTTCTAGCAGTCTCCCTTACAAGTTCTGCTGTAGTTACCCAGCTATTCGGTAACTCTCCACTGCCTCCCAGTGCCTTTCTTAACTCTTCCCTAAACTCCACTTCACAATCACCCTTTTATAACTTCCACCATTTAATCCTTGGCACTGCTTTCACACTCCTCCTCCTCTTCTTGATCACCAACGTCATCCTACAGACCACCATTCTATGTTGCTTAACTACACTTTCCCCTGCCACCACTTTACAGTCTCCAATCTCCTTCAGACTGGCCCTCCTACATAGGATATAATCCACCTGTGTGCATCTTCCTCCACTCTTGTACTTCACCCTATGCTCCTCCCTCTTCTTAAAATACTTATTCACCACAGCCATGTCCATCCTTTTCGCAAAATCCACAATCATCGGACCTTCTGCATTCCTCTCCTTAACACCATACCTACCCATCACTTCCTCATCCCCTCTGTTCACTTCACCAACATACCCAATAAAGTCCACTCCAATCACTAGTCTGTCACCCTTGGGTACACTCACCACAACTTCATCCAACTCACTCCAAAATTTCTCTTTCTCATCCATCGCACACCCAACTTGTGGAGCATATGCACTAACAACATTCATCATTACACCATCAATTTTGAGCTTCATAAACATCACTCTGTCAGACACTCTGTTCACGTCTAAAACACTCTTGGCATATTGTTCCTTTAGTATAACCCCTACCCCATTTCTCCTGCCATCCACACCATGATAGAACAATTTGAACCCATTTCCTAAACACCTGGCCTTACTTCCCTTCCATCTGGTCTCTTGCACGCACAATATATCAACCTTCCTTCTCTCCATCATATCAGCTAGCTCTCTTCCTATACCAGTCATACTGCCAACATTCAAAGTTCCTACCCTCACTGCTACACTGCTAACCTTCCTCCTCTCTTCCTGCCTTTGGGCATTCCTTCGCCCTCCTGTTCTCCTTTGGCCAACAGTAGCCCAATTTCCGCCAGCACCCTGTTGGCTAACAGTACTGGTGGCGGTTGTTGTTAACCCAGGCCTCGACCAATCCGGTATGGAAATATGAAATTTTTGCGCCGTAAATGATGTGGCAGAATTTTTACGCTGGATGCCCTTCCTGACGCAACCCTCCCCATTTATCCGGGCTTGGGACCAGCACAAAGAAATGCACTGGCTTGTGCATCCCCAGTGGCTGGGTTTTATATATATATATATATATATATATATATATATATATATATATATATATTTATATGCATTTGTGTATGTGTATATGCAAATTTTATCAAATGTGACATTATATTGAAGGCTATTTTTCAGTTGCTGCAATTGTAGGCTGTTGGAGTTCATAGGTTTATAATAGGCAATCAGTCAGGTAGACCCACAAAAGCTGTGCATTTCTGTGTTTTGAATATTTTGCATGTGTTAGCATTGTAACAATGTGAGATATTGCCAGCTATGCCAGGAAAAGTAGGACAGTGGATGTGTAATATATGCCAGCGCAGCTAGCTGGAGATTTGTACAGAATTAAATGTCATTTGTATATCAAGCTGATTTGTACAGATGTTTGTGATGAAAAATGTATCTGCTTGTGTTAAAACTGTACCAATAGTGTGTCCTGCTGGACAGAAAAAGGGATACACTTGTATGTCAGACTGTATTATAGCTATTGAAATTGGTTCCCATTATGTGATCAAAGTTTTGAAACTTCGAACACGACAATATTGAACTTGTCTGTTCGAAGTTTCAAAACTTCGAACACGGGAAAAAATATATAAAAGAAGCAACAGTAAACAATATTCCCTTTCTGTACTATAGTGCAGTCTTGGAGTTGGTATATTTAAAGAGTGGGGGTGTGGGGGATGCAGGGGGGTGTGCAACATTTAGTTTACTGTTGCATCTTTTTTTTTTCTGTAAATAAAATAAAAGCTGGCAACGGATGGAACCAGGTATGTACAAAAACAAGGAATCCGCCATGAAACAAGTTCACGAACTAAAGTTGTTCAAGGTATAAATACCAAAGGCTCCAATGTATAAAAAGTAAAAAATTCCTTTATTGTAGTCGACAAGAGATAAGCGCTTTCACAATTCAGCTTCATCAGACCAGATAACAACTACTAAAGCACACTCCATTTAAATCAAGCACTACTCAAGCAGCAACCGATAATTAAAATGCATTAATCAATTAAATAAAACCAATGAAATAATGGTAGCATCAAAAGTGAATTCAAAAGTATGCAAAAGGAATACAAAAGGAACAAAAAGGAAATTAAAAAATGAAACATATTACAAAAATAAAAATGATTGCATACAACAGCATAAAAAACATACTAAACCTAAGATCAAAAATAAATAAATAAAAATAAAAACACAAGTACAAATACAAATTCATCTAAATATAAAACAGATGTGCCAAAAACTCACTAGCATCTATGCACTATAAAAACTCAATGTAAATATGCAAAAATAAATATACATTAAAATAAATTTGCACTAGGGGCATTACAGGCTGATGCCTATTCACTTCTGAAGTCTCCTTTTCTTCATAACAGGCTTAATAGAGGCCCTCTCATTCAATCCTCTGCCTCTATGAGCACAAAGCATAATGATCCAACAAGCCTCTCTGTGTTGTGTGTGTGTACATACATCGCCTCCCCTAATACTTGGAATGACAGTCTCAATAACTCTAAAACTAAAAGTATGAGATGCACCAAACTCTAAAACGTGCTTGGAAAGTGCATTATGTAAAGAACCCTTCCTGATATGATAAGGATGTTCCCTCATCCTATCACGGAAGACCCTATTAGTCTTGCCGACATAGAAGGAACGGCAGATGGCACATTCTGCCAAATATATCACATGGGGGGGGTCATACAATTCACACAGGCATGAAATATAAATTCCTTACACAAATCAGAGTGAAAAAAAGATTCAGAGGTATTAATAAAAGGACAAAAAAGGACCAAAAGTACATTTGCCACAGGGTATGGTAGAACCAGGGGTTGGAGCCATATTACTTGAATTCTTGTCATAACATAGAAGTCTCTTCAAATTTTTACGGTTCTTAAACCGAAACGCAGGTTTATCACCTATGATTCTACTAATATCCTCATCCACCTGCAAGATGGACCAATGCTGAGCAAATAAACTAGTGATATCTCTATGATCACTAGTATGAAATAGAGGAACCTTAACCTTATGGGTACTAAAACCTTTCTCCCTGACAACACAAGGACCTTGTATGGGTCCAAAATATGGGCTTGCTGTTGTTGATCTCAGGCGATCTAAATCTGACCAATATCTATCTACCTCAGAAGGGCTATATCCTCGTGCTAACAACTTCTGTTCTAAGTCTTCAATTTCCTTTAAAAAGCCAGTTATAGTAGGATTCAATCTAGAGGCCCTAATTCCTTGTCCTCTGATCAAGTTCTGGAAAATATAACCAGGGTGCATACTGGATCTAAATAAAAAAACATTTCTATGACATGTCTTATGATAGACACCAGTACTGATTATATTACCATGTAACTTCTCAATATACAGGTCCAAAAACTCAACTCGAGTAAAGGACCACGTAAAAGTAAACTTCAAACAATCAGTCAAACTATTCATAATTTCATAGAAGGCTAACAACCTATCCAAAGGGCCTTTCCGCAACAAAAACAAATCATCGACGAAACGCCAATAAAACAAAACATGCTCCCTAAAGCCTTCAATAGGGAACAAGATATTATTCTCCCAGTGTGCTAGAAACATATTAGCATAGCTATTTGCACACAAGGTGCCCATAGCTATGCCATGTTTCTGTAGGTACATCTCACCATTAAAAGTGAATACATTATTCTCAGGAACCATCTCTAAAAAATAACAGATAAGATCCACTTGTACTAACATATAATCACTATGTAGCAAGAGGTACTCATGCATATACTGAATGCCCAACTCATTGGGAATCATAGTAAACAAGGACTATATGTCAAAAGTGACAAGAATAATATTGTCAACATCACCAACAGAGGAAATACACTGATAAAGATCTAAAAGGAATTGTTTAGAGTCCCTAAGGACCACTGGATTCAAATTAATAATAGGTCTCAAGAACTTCTCAACATATAAGGAAAGCGGTTCTGTAACCCAACCACCACCTGCCACAACGGGTCTCATTGGTGGATCAGTAGGGTGCTTATGTACCTTCGGAAAGCCTTGTATAAGTGGAATCAATGGATTAACTACCTTCAAAAATGAAAAAACATTCTCTGTGGCAAGATGAGCGGAAAAAACATCTAATATACTCTGGCTGACCAACGACATCACCTTATGAACATAGTCAACGGTAATTCTCTCATAAAAACTACCATCACCCAACATTGAACTCATAGACCGTCCATAGTGTGACCTATCCATCACAACAATAAGGCCGCCTTTATCCGCTGGTCGAATAACAATATGCCCGTTATGCTGTAAATCCCTCAAAGCTACCCTTTCAGCATAAGATATATTATTCTTGTAATATACCTGGTGATTGTCACGGGTATCATAGAAACTAAACACATCCTCTTCAGTTAGTTTCAAATACGCCTCAACCAAAGGATGATTATTAGGAACATAACTTAATTTGCTAAGACCAGATGGGCCATTAACCTCTTTTCCTGGTGGAACTCCTTGATTTATATCTCCATAAATTAAACGTAACATAATGTTTCTACAAAAAACTCTTAAATCTAGTATGGTGTCAGAGAGCTTACTCCTACATGTGGGGATAAAACTCAAACCTTTACAGAAGATACTTCTCTCATCAAGAGAAAGCTCATATGTGGAAATATTTAAAATTAATGAGTCGGGGCCCTCCCCCACATCTTTTTCAGAGTTTGACTCTGATTTTATTTGCCAGAAAACTTGCGCTTCTGGCGTCCTCTGCTTGTTGATCATGTGCACCCCCCTCCCCTTTCCGAATGAATGGGTAGAGGAAAAGGGAGATCATCCATGTTCCCACTCCTTAATACATTTAAAGAATCAGCATCAGTCAAAGCAGTGCCTCGCCATTTAGGTCTAACAACCCTCTCCATGACATTATTACTGCTATTATTCCTAACTACAATGTTTGGATACAAATTGTTTGCAGGTGTCGTTTCTAAGCAAACTTCACCCACAGTATCAACACCAGGCAGCAAAACAGACTGGTTAGGCCCCTGTACTGCCCCACAATCTTTTAAAGGGCACCCTTGGTCTGCACTGCCACTCATATCAGATCCATTCGTATTACTAGATGTACCTATATTAATATTGGCATTATGTACAGACACACAATCACAAGTATTACTCATAACAGGGCATGTTAACTCAGCGAAGCATTTGTTAGATGCCACAGTCTCATTCATATTAGTGACCTGAGTCACATTATTAATAACAGTGCCATGTCCATCCACACTATGTCCAGTACGCGTATTCGAACTTCAGCAAGTTCGACTATATGGTTTTGACCATATGGGGTTCGAACTTGAGGAAGTTCGATCACTTAATAGGAACCCATTGAAATTAATATTGTAATAAAGGATACTGGATGAGAAGAGATTAAGCTCAGCTACAGCTAACTTTGAAAAAATAGTATGTAATTAAATTACTGACTTTAGGCCATAAAGATTGTATCTTACAATTTTGATTGTAGCCAGAGATGAAATGTCTGTACCAGAGAATGGTAGGCAGAGTGGGTGTGTTTTATTGTTTTATGACTTCCAGACGCTAGAACAGATCTTAGCAAAGCACTGTGTGTGTGTATTATTGACACATATGTGTGTGATTCTGGGTCACTTTCTAGGAAAGGGTGTAAAATGGGAACCATATGTCAAATGACCAGATGTATGTGATGTCATTCTGCAATCCATCACAAAAATTAAGACTCAACTCTAAAGGTGTGCCAGTGGGGACCCTTACTGGGGGCCTGGAGAGAAAGAGAGAGAGAGACATAGACAGAATGATGGAGACAGAGATGAACCCAGACCCCGGACTGAGTGTGTTCCCTGTGTGCTCTTAAGGCAAATTGTGCTTGATGCAGAGAGCTGCATCTGGAAATACTGTGTGTACATATTTTTGTTCCAAGTGAATGTCCCTCTCCAGTGGTGAGGATTACAGCTCCTTGTTTATTGACCCAGAGAGGGTCCCCTCCCTCACACTACTGCAGAGGTGTTAAAACTGCCAATGCACTGAGACAGCCTTGCAGAATAAATTCCTCAGACTACAAAAGAAATCCCTGAACAAAGGCCTGCAATTTAGTTACTTTTCTGGCTGTGACTGGATAACTCCTAAGTATAGTGTAAAACAAGGTCTGAGCCAAACATAAATGAGGGTGATTAAAGACAGAAAAAAAAGCAGTCCTTTTACAGAAGGTAAAGAAAATAACAGTCACCCTCTCAAATCCCATTATATGTCAATGGCGTGGGAATTCAAAGTTACTTCCTTATGTTTGGCATGAATCATACAAAGTATTATGGGAAAGAGAAAGGCTTGATGGAGTACACGATCACATTGATACATCAAGCTCCATTGGTAGCCATGTTGTAGAAAACAGGCTAAAATTACAAATAAAGTACTTAGAGTGATTTTGAGGTGTTAAAATAGGTCAGAAAACAAAGAGTGAAAAAAAGTTTTTTTTTTAGTTGTAGGGTGGAGTTTTCCTTTAACTAACAGACATATCAACTAATATCAGGCAGTATTTGTGAGGCCTTATTAACAAAATGTCACTAAGACTGTTAATCTATGATGTCCTGCAGCAGAGAAATGAATCACTGTCTGTCACTTATTATTCATATTTACATTCATATTTCATAATTGAGAGAACTTCATCCTATGAAGTGTATATTGTGAAATACCACAGTGGGAAACAGGAAAATGTATTGTCAATAACCATTTATATCATACTATACTTTAGATATTACTGGTTGTATATTAGTAATTATGAAACTAAGCAATATTTCCATACATACTTCATACTTCAAAAAAAAAAAAAAAACAAGTAACTTACAAGCTGTTGCATGGCATCAGGTAAAACCTTAGATGTTAATGAAGAAAACTACCATTAATATTTGCACTGTAAACCACACATCTTGAGAGATACTAAAAAAAAAAAAAAAAAAAATATATATATATATATATATATATATATATATATATATATATATGTATAGAGAGAGAGAGAGATTGCTTATTATATAATAAGGTATATGTTTTCATATTTCTGTAAATATGACAATAACCATTCACTTAGAGAGGAATTTCTTGTTGGCATTTGAAAGCCTATGTCTGGTTAACAAAGGTGTTCTAACAATATATGTCTAGGTTTTACAGTTTCCAAGGTATGACAATTTGTTTAGAAAAGTTTAGCAAAATATAGAATTCTGGACTTGGGTGCATTATAATGTATTATACCATGACCCCCCAAAACGTGCACGCTGATTGGCCAGCGTGCCCGTTGTAAATCGAGTTATACTAATGGAAAAAGGTCCGGTCGCCCGGACTTTTTTCCATTAGTATAACTCTTTAAACACTGTCTCGCTATGTTAAATGGGTTTAACATAGCGAGACAGCTTTAAAATAAGCAACGGAGATCTCCGTTGCTTATTTTAAAGCTGTCTCGCCATGTTAAACCCATTTAACATAGCACAGTGTTTAGCAACGGAGAAAGCAAGATCTCCGTTGCTTTTTAGTGTTCGCTATGTTAAATGAGTTTAACATAGCGAGACAGTTTTAAAATAAGCAACGGAGATGTCCGTTGCTTATTTTAAACTGTCTCGCTATGTTAAACTTATTTAACATAGCTAAAAAAAACGGAGATCTTGCTTTCTCCGTTGCTTTTACAACTCTGATGTACTGCGCGGCGCAGTACATCAGAACTGCCGCGGATGCCAGACATCTGCGGAAGGGCAGTAAACAGGCATTATACTATGCCATTATTTAAGAAAAGTAATAGTTTCTTTTCTTAAATAATGTCATGTATAATAGCAATAACCACTTCTGGGTGTGGGTAATGCTAAATTTACCCACGGTTGGCTTTGTTTGGTCCCTCGGGCTTCACCCTCGGGACCAAACCACGCCAACCGTGGGTAAATTTAGCATTACCCACACCCAGGCGTGGGTTATTGCTATAATATAGTATTTATGGAAAGACTATGCATGCACTGACTATTATCATTATAAAGAATTATTTTTACTGATAAATTGATATGTTTACTGTTTTTATAGTTTTTATTGATCACAAAATACTTACATGTGTTTATCTTATGCTTTTTAACTTGATTTGTCAGAAAATGCCTGGAATGCAAGGATGTATGTAGACTGCCAGAGGTGTGACATTCCACAACACACAGGTGTTAGTTACCAAATTAACTATTGTTAATAGTGTATCTATTGGGTCACTCTGAAAAAGGTCATGTTTACCAAGCTACCTGCACTATTATTAAATTAATAAAAAGGTGAAAAAGGAATACATCCCCCTTAAGAGGAATGCATTGTCGAAGAATATGGCTTATTAACTGTATGTAGAATTTAAGTATTACTGAAAACAACCTGATAATTATGATAACAAGTTTATTTGTTGTAAATGTAAAAGAGGTACAAGGCATTTGTGTAATACCAAGCACTACAACAGATTCTCAGAATGGCAATCCTGTTTTCACAAATTTGGAGAATATATACTTTGTATGAAATTGCATTGTCTCAGAGTATTTCCTCAATGCCAAGGTACAGTAACCTTTAGATAATATGTGTAGTTTGTGAGGGTGTGGGGGATAATATGTATTATACCATGACCCCCCATTTATATTCCAAAATGTGCACGCTGATTGGTCAGCGTGCACATTGTAAATTGACTTATACTAATTGAAAAAGGTCCGGTCGCCCGGACTTTTTCCATTAGTATAAGTCTTTTTTAAAACACTGTCTCGCTATGTTAAAGGAGTTTAACATAGCGAGACAGGTTTAAAAAAAGCAACGGAGATCTCCGTTGCTTTTTTTAAAGCTGTCTCGCTATGTTAAACTCCTTTAACATAGCGAGTCAGTATGTAAAAAGCAACAGAGATCTTGCTTTCTCCGTTGCTTTTTTTTTAAACCTGTCTCGCTATGTTAAATGGGTTTAACATAGCGAGACAGCTTTAAAATAAGCAACGGAGATCTCCGTTGCTTATTTTAAAGCTGTCTCGCTATGTTAAACCCATTTAACATAGCAAAACAGTTTGTAAAAGCAACGGAGATCTTGCTTTCTCCGTTGCTTTTGCAACTCTGATGTACTGCGTAGGCATATGCAGTACATCAGAACTGCCACAGAATACCAGACAGCTGTGGAAGGGCAGCAAGGAGGCATTATACAATGCCATTATTTAAGAAAAGTAATTATTTTTTTTTCTTAAATAATGTCATTGTATAATAACAATAACCCACTTCTGGGTGTGGGTAATGCTGGATTTACCCATGGTTGGCTTTGTTTGGCCACTCGGGCTTCGCCCTCGTGACCAAACCACGCCAACCGTGGGTAAATCCAGCATTACCCACACCCAGTTGTGGGTTATTGCTATAAGATAATATGTATAGTTTGTGTGGGAGTGGAGGACAGTCCCCAACATCAGTGGGTGCAGAGGTTAAGATTCTCCTGCAAACAAGTTTCATTGATGTAGTGGTGAAATCTGAAATTCACTGTAAGATGGAGTCACTCTTTATTGTTGGCACCTGTATCTTACACTTGTGACAAGAAGCCGTGGGTGTAGCCAGAAAATTCCATTTGGTACCCATAAACACTTTTTATTGTTCCCCACTCACCTGGCATTAAAAAAATGGACACATCTTTCTAAATGTTGCCCCTAGCAATTAATAAATGTACACATAATTTTCAGTGGTTTATTCTAAAACTATTAAATGTATTATTGTTAGATTAGCCATCCTCTCTGCAAGCAAGCTATGTACCTGTTATTACAGGCATTACTTTAAACAACTGTAGACATAATATAGCCTGAAAAAACAATGTTGCTGAGTGATGGAAAGAAAAAAAATGTACTCTGTAGAGTACAAAAAGTATGCTTGACTACGCCCTTGCATGAAGCCAGCTTTGCTACATAGTAAATTGGAATAGGATGGTAGTTCAGTGTATAACACTGGAACATGGTTTTCCATTTGGCTGAAATTTTCAAAGGATTCCAATTTATTTCTACCCATCTGCTGGACTCTTCATCTCTGCTTTAGCAGCAGTTCAGCAACTGATAGTTGTAGTGATCTAGTTGGATGTTCCCGTACTGAAATCAAGTATTCTTGTTGGACAGCCCTGTAACTTTGCAGTTCCCTAACACTCTTTTCTCTCTGTGCACTCAAACTCATTTAATAAGCCACTAAGTTCACAAACAAACAAAAGTTTCTGCCTAGGGCAGTGAGTCATTGTTTGAAAAGAACAGTATAGCTGAAAGCTGCATGCATGTTTACTGGCTCCATGTTGAAAAGTTAGCATTTTCAATGTCGAGTGCTTACAGACTAAAAAAAAGATTAAAAACTCAGGAGAAGAGTGAATCATGAACATCGCTCTTGTTCTTTATACCTCTTTTTTATAGTGTAGCAAGTACCCCTGCACCTCTTCTGATATGGGGGGGGGGGTCAAGCCCTTTACAACCCTGAACTTATACATACCAACTCCAAGATCACCATACCTTGGAGAAAAGGGAAAATTCTGGGAAATGGCCATTTTGGACTTGGTATCTTATTTTCAGCCATTCAGTCTCCATGTTTCAGGACTCTCTCTAGTGGGTTACTCACAACACTTGAAATGGTTACCACTTTGGACAAATCATTTTAATTTCATTTCACACAGGCATATAGCTATGATGACAATCAGTGGACTTTGATTTGGCTAAGTGGTGTCAGGTTATATGAAAGTAGCATCCAAAGATAATACCTGGGTTTCACATAATGAGAAACTGAGGGTAGAGTTAACATTACTGACATTTAAGTGGTCTTGCAATTTGTGAATTGGTTGCTGGTCTTATTATGACATGTGCCATTCATTAGGTTACTAAAGATAATATAAATCATCATCTTGACATGTCCCATACTGCTGTTGGTATTACAGGGATATTCCACAACTCATGTCAATCTTTCGGGATATACTACTAGTTTGGTGTATGTCTAGGGCTATCACAAACCATGAGATTTATTTAGAGGGACCTTGAATGTAAACTGAGTACAAGGTCTGAAAAAGTTTGAATTCTACAAGCAGTGTTTGGCACAGTATTAATCATCTTTGGTTAGTAGTGTTATAAATGTAGGGCTGCTTGAAATTTAGTGTAAAACTGCTGCTGTGTGAACTGCATACTTTCTTTTTCACATCTACTTTCATTTGAAAAAACATATTAAGTGAATTCAGGATGTGGCAAGAAGTAAGTGTATAATACATGGGATGCCAAAAAGCTAGCCTGTTTTTATCTTTAAAATTCACCTATTCAGGGCATGCTGAGGGGTTGTTCACAGTCAGCAAGCATCGAAGTTTAATCACACTGAGATCTATCAGGAATGATGGATAACAACTGAATAAATGTATTTGTAAAGGCTTGCTTTTACTCTGCTGACAGAAAGACAGAAAATGAAACTCCTAATAGATTACTTTAATATCCAAAGCTGAAATTCATTAATTCATCTTTTTGTGAACATTAGTGGACATGAATATCAGTAAACTAAGAAGTAATCTATGAGATGACTTTAAAAAGTAATGTATTACTAATGCTCCATAAATTACTGTCATCACATATTCTAGGCATGCATCAATGTTTTTTTTTTATCTGATTGGCAAAATACAATATTTGCTCCAATATTTATCATCAGACAAAGCATTGCTGAATAACTTATGTTTCCTGTTTAATAAAATAATATATTCTGCTGCAGGGCATATTTGAATTATAATATAATCTCCTCTTATCTTCTTTTGGATTATGTCACTTATTTTGCCCTTTTCCAATCTATGATGTTTACACCCCCATTTCTGAGGAGATGCCATTTGTTAGATTTTTCTTTTAGCTGGTTTCTGTTTATATGACAGTACAAATTCTAACAGAGCAATAATTTGCAAAATATTTGTTGAGCAAAGGAAAGTGGTCACAAACATTTAAATGCATGTCGGCATGCTTTGATTATGTTGCATTATACCAAAATAATTCCTCTGGAAAAAAAACACTAAATAAATAAATAACCCCATCCTGTACCATAGTGTGAGGTCACACAGTATGCATGTTCACTGAGGTTGCATAGTGGGTCCTCATGCATTTCCCCATGTCTCCTGTATTTAATTAATGGGAGGCTAAAGGGCTAACAGAAGTCTTGACTGTATATGGGAGATGTCACCGTAGACACAGTGGAATGTTTTATATTAAGTGGTTTGAGTATTTTTGCAGCCAATATAATATACTACATATGTTTTTTTTTTTTGCATCCCCTAAGATTTTGCTGATATTGTACATCTGAGATAGATTACATAATTACCATTTATTAAGAATACAGATGCATCTTATGAATCTAAATTATATGTACACTGAAGCAGACTCTTTGGTGAATATCTGTTCAGACTTACAGAGATATAAACTTAAGAAATGAGACATGCATCTTCTTCAGACAATCTGACCTATAGCTTTTGCTGAGTCATGCAGTTCTGTGGATGGAAATGTGATTATCTGTACAGACATATCAGTGCATTACATGTTCTGGTGAGTCATTTGGATCTGAGGATGGAAATGTGATACTCATCTGTTAAGAGATGTCAGTGTATTACATGTCCTGCTATGTCACCCAGTTCAATGCATAGAAATGTTAATTATCTGTGCAGTTATGTCAGTGCATTACATATTCTGCTGAATAATGGAGTTCTGTGGATGGAAACATGTTCATTGTCTGTACAGAGATGTCTGCTGGTAAGAAATGTCTTCAGTGCTCAGAAATTTCCATTCTATTCTATCATTTCAGACTGATGCATTTCCTAGCCTGCTTGTCAACCAAAATTATTACTCCAGGTTCTTCATTGTGACACTCTATTTGTTTGTCCTGCACCTTGTACCTGCCTACACTGCTGAGTCCTAATACATTATTTTGTAGAGTTTGAATGTGAAATTAATCTATACCTGATGAACAAACAAAGTATTATCATGACCCATATTTTATTTCCTTTCTGTGGTGACTTCATCCAACCGGAGATATTCGTTTTTATTTGTAAATAGGATACTACTATAATATTACTGCTGAAAATATAAAGGAAGGACCCTTAATAATGTGCCCCTCAGGTCAGCACAATCAATTTAGAAAGGTAGTATTATAACATTTTTAATGGAAATATGTTACTTTATGTTCATCACTCCTCCATCATATAAATTCTTGGTCACTTTTTCAAGGAGATAAATCGTTCCTTAATGCTGCAAGCAGAAAAGATAAGAATATAAAATGGAATAAGATTCAAACTTATTAAAATACATGAAACATGAAACTAGGGAAAGACTTATCCACCCACCCCCCAGGGAAACTCAAAACTTCTAAACTCAGATCTTAGGTTAAAAAAAAATGAAGACAACCCAAAAATGACTCTAGGCAAGGTTGTTATTGATGAGTAGCTTGTAGCCATGGCAATTATATTTCCATACTGGGTTTCAAATCAAGTAGTTATTTGGGACATTTTTGGGCTAACATTTGTCAAGGAGGGTTGGATGCATTGCCAGATAGGTGCCAGATATGAGTAGGTCAGATTCTGGCAACCTAGACAGTGACAGTGTAACCAGGTTGCTCTTTTAACATTTTTGCACCATATTTGTTTTTAGTTGTGCAATGCCTATTTTTGGTATTAATATACTTTAAATAAATAAATAAATAAAATACAATAATAGTAATACATCATTCTTGAAAAATCAACTAGGCTGTTACAATAAGAAGAACAATGTCATAGTGTATTCTAGAATCAGACTTCTCAATCAATGGTGGCCTAATTTCAATTCTAAGGCGGTTTAACTAATACCCATAAGTCTCTGTCAGATGGGCATGCAGTTCAATTACTTTCTAGTGGATGAGAGAGTTGCTTCAGTGAGGCTCTGAGTCACAGAGAGGGAAAATCTGGCAGCGATTTGTGCTTATGCACCAAACTGCTTTCAATATTATTGAACTATTAGAGAGAGACAAGCTGCTTAAGAGGGTGCCACACTTGGACTCTGTTGCCTTTCTTGGTAACTTCAGTGCTCATGGGGCAATGATAGTGATACCAGAAGGGACATACTTGGGAGGTTAATATATAGACGTAGTCACAGGAACACCAATCAAAGAAACATGTTTTACTGGTTCTAAGTAATAATATTTTCTTGTTTAATAAACAACTGTATCTACAATTATCGGGGGTTGCCATGGGAACGTCTGCAGCAAATACATATGCCAATATGGTTTTATACTGTTGGGAACAAAAAATTTTATTAAATGATAATAGTCAGTTTGCTCACAACATTGTATTTTACCAATGATTTGTAGACAATTGTTTTATGATCTGGAATGGAACCCAATTAGAACTACATGCATTTTTAGATTATTTAAATAACACAACAAATTTTCTGAAGTTTAAGATGGAATATTCAGAAGAGAAAATAGTGTTCTTAGATCTAATGTTATATAGGTCGGAAAGCTTGTTTCATACAAGCATTCATCAGAAGCAAGTTCACTCGGGACGTTATTTGCACTATAACAGTATGCATGCACCACATGTATTTAGGAGTATAGTTACTTCCCAGTTTGGCAGAGTGAGTAAGTTAAATACAGAGAATTCAAATTTTAATTTACAGCTTGAAGACATGTACATGGATTTTATATCTAGTGGCTATGATAGCAGGTTGCTAACTGATGTAAAAAATAAGATTACAGTTGATAGGGATACTATCCTTAAACCTATTTATTTAGAATGAACTAATAGGACTGAGAACAAGCAACAGAATACTAAAATTAGGTTTGTTACATCTTTTAATGCTAAAACACATTTGATTAAACAAGTCATACAGAAGAACTGGTTGATTCTTGTGGCTTGTATGAATGTTAAGAAAGTTTTAGATGATAGACCATATTTCTCATATAGAAATATGAAAACCTTAAAACAAAAACTTTGCTATAAGGATTTTAATTTTCATTCTACTGCTATAATTGTTAATCCTGGTACGTACAAATGTTTTAATTGTTCATGCTGCCCAGACATTTTTGACCAAACTAGTGATCAATTTAGACACCCCGTAACAAACAAGTTGTACTCCTTTAATTTAAAGGCCTTCTGTACCACTACGTCTGTTGTTTATATGGCCACTTGCTCCCAATGCCCATCGTTCTATATAGGAAAAACTACAAGAAAATTAAAAGATAGAATAGTAGAACATAAATCAGAAATAAGGGGAGCAGTGGCAACAAATGCACTATATAAACATATAGTTGAATATGGTGTTCATCATAGATTTTCTTTTAGAGTTATCCATATAGTTAAACCCACACCACGTGGAGGTGACATTAATAATTTACTTGAATTAAAGGAATACGAATGAATAATTAGGTTAGCAGCAGATCATGCACCAGGACTTAATGACCTTACTACTTTAAAACCTGTTCTTAAATATTTACAACATACTAAATTGAAATAATATTGTTATTGTTGTAGGTTAGCAGCAGATCATGTACCAGGATTTAATGATCCTATTACTTTAAAACTTGTTTTTAAATATTTACAACATACTAAACTGAAATAATATTGTTGTTGTTGTAACTTTAAGAATGTTTATCTTTATAATGTAATTTTTATATTGTAAACATTTTTTTTTAAAAGTTTGTTTGTGTGTCATATGACCATTGGGCTGCTGGTCATGTGATGGTGACCCTGTATAAATTCATTATGTTTTTCACATTCAATTTGTAATGCACTGAGGAAGGGTTTTTATGCCTGAAAGCTTTGCTGTGTTCTTATAAAGTGGTTTCTCCAGTTTGCTGTGTTCTTATAGGTTCATAGGTTCATAGGTTCATAGGTTCATACTAGGCTATCTGCCCAAGGGCATTTATAAGCCTAGCCCATAGTTATGTGGCTTTCGCCACCCCTTTAGTTTGAATAAAAACTATGCCTATCATTTTTCTGTGCCTCTGTCAAGCAGTGACACTGAAGTAATCCCTGGGGTATATCTGCGATCTCCCATCCATTGGTCAAGATTCCTCTTGAACAAGGCCAGCGAGGTGCTCTGCCTCACATGTACCGGGATTTTGTTCCACAGCATAGGGAGTCTCTGGGTGATGAATCTGTCCCTCCAGCACGTTCTATTTATAACCGTGTCAAGGTTTAAGTCTCCGCCCTTGTGGTTCTGAGGGATCTAGATTTTTGAGGTGAAGCATATTCATCAAATCTGGGTTTGACATGGCCTTATATGTCAGGCACAGGTCACCTCTGAGCAAGCGGTATGAGACTGAATAAAGCTGGAGTTCTTTCAGTCGGGCAGCATAAGACATATTTTTGAGACCCTTTATCCTTTTGGTGAGGAACTTTTGGGGCCTTTCAAGCTGCATCAGGTGTCTGGTCAGATACATTCGAGCGGGGCATTGTTCTCAATCATAGGTCTAATGAGTGATGAGTACAGGGGACGATGACCTCCCTTGATCTAGATGTGAATCCCTTCATGATCAGGTGGGCGATATAGAAGGTTTTCCTAACTACTTTAGCAACATGAGTGTCAAGCGAAGACTACTGTCAACTTGGGTCCCCAGATCCCTGATGACTTTTCTGTGCTCAGTGGATTGTCACCTATATGGTAGCTAGGGGTAACCTTGTTTTTCCCGAAGGGTATGACTATGCATTTTTGGCGTTTAACTTCAGGCCATGGCTCTGGCACCAGTTATCCGTTTCTGTGAGGCCCTTCTGGAGGATATCTGTGTCAGATGTGTTTTCGACTATGGCCCAGTTTGCAGTCATCTGCAAACTTTGTCAGCCATAACCCTCCTGTGTTTGCTTGTACTTCAGAAAAGTAGATGTCGAACAAGAGTGGACCCAGGACTGAGCCCTGTGGGACACCACTTGTGACAGGCTTTGAGTCTGACATGGCTCCAGCAACTCTGACCCTGTGGGTTCTGTCGCTTAGCCAGTTTGCAACCCATCTTGTGATGTATCGGTTTACATTCAAGCTGATGAGTTTTTCGATGATACCTGAGTGGGGTATTGTGTCGAAGGCCTTTGCCAGGTCGAGGTAGGCTGTATGGACTGCCTTTCCCTCATCAATGGCCTTGGTGACTGTCTCGAAAAAGTCAACCAAGTTTAAGAGGCAGGATCTGCTTTTGACAAAGCCAAACTGGGTTGGATCCAAAGTCTGCAAGTTCCCTATGTCTTTATTTATGAGTTCCATTATGATCCTCTCCATGGCTTTGCAGATAAGGCTTGTCAAGCTAATGGGGCGGTAATTTCCAGGGTCTGTGGAGGCACCGCCCTTATGAAGTGGGACCACAGTCGGCGTGCGCCACTCCTTGGGCACGTATCCTGAGGTGAGGCTAAGATTAAACAGCTGTCCTAACTGTGGGTTTAATTCCTCATTGAGTTCATGAAGCACACAGCCGGGGACACCATCCGGTCCCATGGATGCTGTGTTTTTGCCTTAGTGAGGGCAGTTCTCACCTGGGCGTTGGAGATGTTTGAGGGGCTAAAATCCTCTGAAATAGATATCTCTCCTTTTGAGGGGAGGGGGAGAAGTTTGCACTGAACCTGTCAGCCAGTATGTTAGCAATGTGTGTAGGTTCAGTAATTTTCACATCATTTTGAACTAATTCTGAGCATATCTGGGAGTTTCCTCCTAGGTTTCTAACATAGCTAAAGAAGGCCTTATGATTGTCTTTAGAGTCCTTGGCGATTTTTCTCTCAAAATTTGCCTTGGATGATTTTATGAGAGCTCTTACTTTTTTACTTATAATGATCAAAGGTGTCTTACCTTTCAAGGATTTTGCTCTATCTTGTAGTAGCTTCCTCCTTTTGTTGTAGAGCTTGTTTATGGCTGGGGTCCACCAGACTGGACGCTTGCCTTTGGTACAGAGAGTCTTAGTTTTGTTTGGGATTGCCTGATCCATGCAGTCCTGTAGGTGCTGGTAGAAGGCATTTGTAAGTGATTCAGCGGTTTGAGTAATGTTTACCACTGGCTCAGGGGCCTTAAAGGAGACCACACTAGTTTTTAGAAGTGTGAAATCGGCTTTTGAGAAGTTTTTCACTGTGGTCTTTTTTGTTTCAGGTGGGGGCGGGATGAGGACCTCCAGCGAGATTAGTTTATGATCTGATCTCACCAGTGAAGGGTATACTTCCGGTGTTGAACATTTTGATCCCATGTTCGTGATGATGAGATCAAGTATGTTTTCACCTCTTGTGGGGATGGTGACTAGTTGTTCCATGGCATTTGAGTTTATGAACTCCAGGAATCTTTGGGTTAGAGTGTTCGGGCTTGAGTAGTGTTCCCAGTCTATATTAGGGTAGTTGAAGTCACCTAGTATGATGGTGTTTGGAGATACATTTATCCCCTCCAATGTTTTCAGGAAGGCCATGTGAGGTTCCTGAGTTTGAGAGGGTGGCCTGTAACATGCTACAAATTGCAGAGCAGTCTTGCCTATGGTTAATTGCACCTGGATGGTCTCCGATGCATCGTGCGTTGCCACCAACCTTGAGGTGTGGGTGTCCTTTATGAATATGGACACCCCCCCTCCTTTCTTGGTGTTGTCCGGATTTTGGGGCCGGAACGTATGATATGAGGTGAAACCTGTTAGTGCTGGGGTGCTCTCAGGAGCCTTGAACCAGGTTTCTGTCACAGCACAGACATCGATGTTCTCCATATTGAGAAGGGCCTCGAGTGCGTGCATCTTGAGATTGAGACTTCTGGCATTGAGCAGCATTACCCTTAGTTTTTTCCTTTTGGTGTTCTAGGGTGGTAGGTTTAGAATTTGAGCCTTGCCTAAAAAGGCACTATGGGGTGGCAAGAGCCTTTGCCAATATCCGGAAGCCCAGGGTGACAGGTGCAAGCCGTCCCTTGCGAAGCAGCGTGGCTTGTCCAGCATGTCATCCCAGGCAGACAGACATTGGATCCCCTTTGAATGACACCAGAATTTAAGCCAATTATTAAAGCTGATCATCTTATCACTGTATTGTGGCATCATTCTAGGTGAAGGTAGGATACTGCTCAAGGTCAGGGTCATACCTGCCTGGGCTACATAATCAGAGAGCTCCTCGACGTCCCTTTTCATGTAGTCCAAGGAGGTACGTCTCAGGTCGTTGACACCAGCGTGGACAATGACTGAGTCGTACTTGTACCTGCTGTTGAGAGACCTGAGTGCTTGCGTTATGTGGTGGATTCTAGCGCCCGACAGGCAGCTTACTGTGACCTTCTCCTTACTCAGTCTGGTGAGCGGGACGTCAGTGTGTCTGACTATGGAATCACCAATGACAAGTGTGTCTGGCATTTTGTTTGGCCTTAAGGGCTGTGATTGTTTGACACTCTGACTGTGTGGTCTATGTGTTGCATGTGTTGGGTCGTGAGGTGGTAGTTGTTTGGGTGTCTGCTTTGGTGGCCTCTGCTGTTTTGGTAAATTTTGACCAGAGCCTCCGAGTATGTCTTTGTGTGAGTATGTGTATGATTTGAAGTTGTGATGGTACCATGTGTGACTGGGTATGTATTGCGTGTGGTTGCCTTCTCCTCCTGTCTGGTCTTGCCAGTCCTATGTTGAGAGAGCTCAGCCTCCAGTTTGGCCGTATAGTTGCATCTCTCGCATGTATTTGTGTTTTGTGGGAGAAGGAGAGGATTGTCTGTGTACATGAGGCAATTGTAACATTGCCTCAATATTCCCAGGTTCACCAGTTGAGCTGGAGAGGACACTAGCAACTGATCCTCGACATACTAGAAGTAGTAGATAAAGAACTTTAAAAGGACACCGGTGGAAGTGGGTTTTGGGCTGGTGGGGTACTATCTATAATAAGAGTGCTTTATCAAGGTGCAAGTACTGTAGGAGTAAGTGCTAGGCTTTACAGATAGAGAATAGTCTACTTGGGAATCAAGTAGAGATTAACTTTTCAGTTATAGGATATGCTGGTTAGATCAGCAGTACAGTTTAAGCGTGTTTTATAGCAGGGGGCTGAAGGGAGCTAGGAATTGGCCCAAAGCGACCAATGGACTACTAGTTTCTGGCTGAAACTTCACCAAATCGGACAAAAGGCGCTCAGTGCTTCCCACTCCCACTGGTAAGCAAAGAAACTTCCCTCCTTCCTAATAAGGCAATGGATCAGTAACAGGAACTAAAAACAAAGCCCAGGGATCAGCAACTCTGAAACTGGACTACTCTAGTTCAGTAAAGTGGGAAAACAAGAGATTTTTTGTTTTATTACAGAGATAAGGAAAAAACAGACAGTAAATGCTATAAATGCTGTAAATCGGCTAGCGCACTTTAGTGTGTAGCCTACAGAAACAATTTGCAACAATTAGTAACTTAAAGTGCAATAAACAGTGTAAAATGCAGAAATCACTTAAAGTAGCAGTAAAACAGGCGAAATGCAGTCGCTAGCTTAATAACAGTGGGAAAGCCACAAAAAATACTTATATCTGGTAGAAAGTCACTCTTTTAGCTCTCTGCTGCTTGGATCACTCTGCAGGCCACCACGAGGATCTGTGCAGAGTTGGTACAAGCTGGAAAACACGTGTTTAGCGTGTTTTATTATAAAGTGGTTTCTCCAGTAATGCTGTGTTCTTATAAAGTGGTTTCTCCAGTAATGCTGTGTTCTTATAAAGTGGTTTCTCCAGTAAAACATACTTGGGAGGAACAGCTTCTTAGATCTGAATTCAGGTGGACACCTATTACTGAACTTTTGTGCAATTCATAATTGCTTATAAGAAATACCATATTTGAACAGAAGAAAGCTCATACGCAGGATCTGCCTTTGGTCAACTGGTGCCCTAGGCAAAAGGTCTCCACAGCACCCCCCCAACACCACCCTGTACCCCCATCCTGGTCTAGCTACACCATCAAGATGACTGGAAAAGCACCCCTGCTAGAGTGGCGCCCTTGGCAGCCACCTGGTTGGCCTATGCCTAAGGCCTGCTATGCTCATAAGTATATTTTGTCTATCAAAGATCGATTGACTTTGTAGCTTTCTCCTAGGAACCATATGCCATGGGCACATACATAAAGAGAAAGGAAGAGCTATAAATTGATTGCCACATTATAGTGCATTGGATTTGAGTGACAGGGAGACAGTGAAGTTGAGCTGGGAGGCCCTAATAAGAAAATATCTTGATTTTATGAGGTTTCTGTAAAAGATGAGTTTAACCCCTGTTGCCAGGAAGACCGACTATGTTCTCTGAATGCTAAAGATCCATAGGTTGAATGGGTCATGTTTAAGACCTCAAATGCTAAGATAGCATCAAGGAACGTTGGCATGGGATGCTTTTCTTACTAGTAACCTAATATTTTTTGGCATAATAGCGGCAATGAGAGAAACGTTCAAGATGAAGAAAACGAAGTCCATGTAACTCTTAAGAATGGTTGTTAGCAGACCAAAAAGACTGCATCGACAGCTGCTGCTGAAGCGAAAACTTACACATATGTTGTTTTTTTTTCCCTTAGGGTATTGACAATGACTACTGAGTAGTTTAAAGATGTTCTGTAGCAATTCATTGCTTCAAGATTGACATGGGGTGACCTTGTTCAGGCTATACAAATCAAGGCAGGAAAGTACTAATCACTCCTTGGAATATTGCTGGGTAGAGGAATATTCTGGATAACTCTTAACCATAAGGACATGATACAGTAGCCAAAGGCAATGCCTAAAGTTCCTTATAAGTTAGAGACCATTACTGTGGCACTAGGCACCTCTGTAGTGTTAAAGCTGCAGGTGTGGATGAGATATGAATGGAGATGATGAATGCACTGGATGCAGTTGTAGAGCTGTGGTAGTGTGTGAAATACAACTCAACAACATTAGGTTTTATAGTCCTAAGGTGCTATCCCTTTCATTCTATCTGAATGCAACTCTGCATGTTTGAAAATGGGGCCAGAGGCTGCATCATAACTTCAAGGTTTCACAACCCTCAGCTTCCTGAAATAGTCTCTGCCAGACTGCAGGAGAGGACTGAATTGGCCACTATTTGAACACCAAATTCAAGCAGAATAATGGAGATTATGTTTGTGCATGGAGATAGTTGGCCTTATGTAGTTCTAAATAGGGTCGTGGGAGTTTACTGATCCAGTATACATGTTTTTTTTAACTTGTAGAATGCTTTTATTTAATCTTATTCATTTATACAGTAGGTTAGCCCACTGGACACGAGTTCTGTTTTAAGATATGACCTAAGAGCACTGTCTGGTTAAGTGATTTGCTCAGAGTCACACAGTAGAAAAGTGGAGGCAGTGGGAATCAATCCCTGTACTATAGGAAGCAGCGTGCTAACAGATCTTAGCCTTAATCCTCTGTACAATTACTGGACAACAAATACTCAGAATGTCTTTTGTGCAGGGCACCTCCAGAATTGCACCTTATGTTGCTTAACTTGCAGAAATATGATCAGAAAGTGAAATGCATTTCAGGCTGAGAAATACATATTAAAATGCGCCATTAATAATAATAATAATAATAGTGTGCAGTTTTGTACTGAGACTGTTGCACACCTTCCTTTAGATGTGTGTTTAGGAGGATGACTTCTTGGATACCTGCCACCTTATTTATCCTTATAACCTATCCACTGAGGTCACATAGTATGGACATCCATTGAGGTCATGTGGTTGGTCCTCATACTTTTTCTGATGTTTCATGGATTTGAGCAGAGCATATTTACAAGAGTGAAAAGAGGTTTTGCTGGAAGAAGAACTATTAACTCTGTGGATGATACTATGGATGCCTCTTACAAAAGAAAAAATAAATGATTTAAAAGCTATGTTGACACTGATATAGCAATACAGTTACTGACAAAATGACACTATGACAGTGATAGGTTGATCCAAGCAAAAATCATCAGTCAGAAAAGACATACTATCTGTTTTGCATTCATAGAGGAAATAAGCTGTACTCAAGTCTTAATGTTTAAATCTGATATGATTATTGCAGTGAAACAACTAAGAGAAGCGATGCTTCAGAGAATCTGTGAGTAACATCTTGGTAAGTGAAGCACAAAATGAGATTAACAGTCATGTACTAGCCAAGAATGTCAGTAATGGCACATAAAGTGGTACAGAATATATAAATTATAGCATAACAACAATCCATAAGAAGAGATGTTACCTTACAGAGTACTGCCAGATCTTGGAACTGGGTGAGCATAGATCTGTTACTGTTATTAAATCTGTGGACATTATTACTCTAAGTACGTAGAAATGATTTAATAAACAGATACTGCATATATGATAAATGCACTGAAGTGTTGCTTCACCCCTGTATTTTCAAGTTTCACATAAGCGAGGACGGTGCTTGCTGATTAACTCTGACTGGAATTTTAACCCGATGAAAAAGAAATGTCTTTTTGCAGGGGCAGAAGGCAAGACACCTACACCCCCTATGGGAACTGCTGCCTTTGCACCATCACCACCTATTGCTGGTATACCTCTCACACCTTGAACTTATATATGCCAGCTCCATAGTCACACAAGCATGAAGAAAAAAGAAATCTCCCAAATGAAGGTAATTACTGCTGGCTCACCCTTATAAAATGCATCGGCAGTGAATTCCTGCAGAAATCAGTGTTGGGCAGTGATCGACTTGGACACCATAATGGGAAATCATGAAGAAAAGTACCAGCAGTCTAACTGGAGATTGTCATTTTGCAATTTTCAAATAAAGGAATACTTCACTGCAGAATCTTTCTCTCACCATCTTAGTTACTTATGAAAAAAAGGCGTAAGCTATTAACTTCTTCAACTCTATAATGCTAGACAATTGAGTCGAAGTAAAAAAAAAATCATTAGAAAGAAACTGACATTACAGAATTTTAGAAAGGAAATAGAGAGAAAATCAAATAAAGGTCTAGTAAGAGATCAAGTAACTGACCCTCCTCAGTTGTACAGAAGCATTTGCAGACATCATGTAGGTTGAGAAATGATAGGTATATGGATGTACTATAGGCACGGGAAAGTGTCATCTCACAGGAAGAAAGCTTCCTTGCCACAAGATCACTAGTACCATAATAAAAATGATGATCAGATGTTCAGCGAGAATAATCCTTTAACTATGCTAGACTGACAAGATCACAAATTAAACCATCAGATATATGAAGAGTTTAAATAGTTGATTCTGATACTAAAGACTGAAAAACTGCATTATAGAAATGTTTATTGAATTTTAATAAGGACACAATGAGATGCAAAAAGCTCATAACATGCTTCGTGTAGAATTAAAGACAATTTAAATATTATCAGTGTGTACATTAACAAATGAGACCTTGTAGAATACCTATAAAATCTTAAACTTTATACCTCGACAACTGGGCTTGTAGTATAGTATGGAAAATAGATGGCATGCTATGTGATACAACTCATGTTAGAAGGCAGTCACATTAAAGAACAAAAGGCTATTTGTACATCTAAGTTATTTTTAGATTTTCTTGATCATCTCCTGACATATGTTAGAAATGTTAAACCCTACACACTTACTTATATGCTCTGACTCTTTTCTTTGCTGGCATATCTTCTCACCTTTGCTAAGAACTGTCCCTCCTCTTGTGCTTATGAGACTTGTAAGTCCAACCTCTTTTGCAAACTGATACAGACAAGCTACCTTTCAAAATTCCTTTTCATATTATGCCGGGAGTAGAGTTTCTTGAAATTACATTATCAAAGGTCTGCAGTACCTTTATCTCCCTCTTCTGCAAAACATCTATAACACCTCCTGTTTAAAACATGTTCCTTAAGCTCTACAATACAGCCAGAGTAAGTTTCTTCCTGAAAACAGGACCTTTTACTAACATTACTGACTATAGACTCATGTCTTTTGTTCTACCATTAGCAAAGCTATTGAATCCATAGAATTATCTCCCTCAGAATCTGCCTGCACTCATAAGATGTTGTTTTTGTCAACATCACAGATTCTGTCAGATTATCTTTGCTGTTCTTTCATCCTGAGCAAATGTCATATACAAAGCCTCTGTAACAGAGGAATGAATTCCAACTACCTCAGTAAGGACCTCTTTGCAGACCTTGTCAAAAAATTTGATTACGTTTCCCATAACATTCTCCTGTTAAAATTTGACCTGTCTCTGCTATGCTACAACGCACTAAACTGATCATCTTGTAGCTTCACAATTGCTCTTTTCAAGTGCAGGTGGTCACTGCTTTATTTTATCTTCTGTACTAACATTGATTGGAGTACCCTTGAGTTCCAGTCTGGTATCTGTACTCCCTTTATCAACATGTTCAAAATAGACATCCCTCAATTATAAGCATTCCCCTATGGTGAGGACTTAGCACTACTTACAACTGGTCAGTCTGTGTATATACCGAGTTCTTTACTGGTTAATGTCCTGGTGACTTCCAAGGAATCTATGCTGTGCGGAACACATGACAAGCTAGATGTCACTCTCTGTTACTGGAAAGTTACATTTCTGAATCTAGCTTCCTGTACGAAACTAAATCAAAGTACTAGAGACTGTGGCTTTATCTCAATATCTTCTGTATATCAAATCAGTAAGATGAGAGACATAATATCTCCTCTACATAATATATCTTACAATACTGGCTATTGTTTATCTGTAGCCAGCGCTGCTCTTGTCAAATGTTTCTTGAAGTCTGTTATTAAATAGCATGTCTTCATACTAACTATGGTGTTCTTGTCACTATACAAATGGACTATAGGCCAGATGTGAAAACTCTATAGAGTTACAGACTTAATCCTGTCACCATGATCACCCCTGAACAGCACTTACCTGAACTGGCATCTTACTTATTGCAGGTGTCCTTTCCTGTGCTCCTTGTTTTCCTAACTTATAAATCTCTGGCTTTGCCCTATTCTTATGTGCTTTGCATTCTTTCCTTAGGACATTATACTCATTCCTACAATCCTTTGCCATACCAAATGTACACTGCACAGAAACAACAAATTCTCTCTCTAGCAATGCACCAAAATTGTGCCCTGCCATCTGTTGTACATTCAAAACTTTACTATCATAATCCCCTTTCTTGACTTACTGAAAACTCTTCCTTAGGAAAAAAGTGTTCATCGCAGGTATTTCTTGTGCATCATCTGAACTATGTCCTTGTGTCTAGTGCCTGTCATTTAATATTGCCTGTGAGACTGAGAAGAATATGAAGGCTGGGATTATACCTGCTTCTGTATATCTCTGCTGCATGTATTCTTTTAGATACTTATAACACCATGTTGTGACTGATAAAGGCTCAGTATGCTTCCTGGAGTAACAAATGCATAAATTAATGTGTACATAACTAATTAAATAAATATTTGCCATCATTAAATGTAGAGTATGCGTTGGTGCATACTTTAGGCAATTGTTTGTTATCACTGATTTCCTGCCCAGCTTAAAACTGATATACCTTCAAATCTTGTTCTGAAGTGTGTTCTCAAACAGCAGAGTATACTTAGAATAACATATTCATAATATCACCATTTGTTGTACAGTGTTGGGTATTGTCATACCAGGAAAGGCATACAATTTTATCAGCCAGTTCTGTGCTATAGGGAAATAGGCAATTCTCTCTTCCATCTTGGCTGTTAACAATTGTAGAAGTATTTAAAAAATTCTTAGTGTCTACAGACTCACCCTTCTTCTACACTACCTTTACAACCCAAGACCAGATGACTTTGGGGTATACCACCATGTCTTTATGCAAAGTACTCTTACAGATCGATGACTCTGAGACCTGTAACTATATCCTAGCCCTATATTGATTATTTACATTTGCATGTACTCAGCCAGGCTGGTCTTTCATATTTCAATCATTTATGAAAAGAAATTTGAAGCAATAATTTACACCAGGGAGATAAAATGATATGTGACAGAGATTACCTCATGAAAGTATTATAATTTAATTTACTTTACTTTATTAACTATGTTAATAACTGGATGGCGCAGTGGTGCAGTGGTAGCGCTGTTGCTTCACAGCAAGAGGTTCTCTGGTTCGATTCTCGGCTGGGGTGCCTTCTTTGTGGAATCTGCATGTCCTACCTGTGTTCATGTGGGTTTCCTCTGGGTGCTCTGTTTTTCTCCCACATTATAAAGACATGCGTCTGGAGCATTTCTTCCTGGGCCTCTGCTGAAAATTAACTTGTTCCAAGTCAGACTTTTCCGGTTAACAAATGTTAAATAAAATAAATAAAATTAAAATAATTGTTAATTAAAGAGGCAAGCTCCAGAAAGAGTTTAATTTTAGTACACACACACACACACGCACACGCACACGCGCACGTGCACGCGCACACGCACACGCACACGCACACGCACACGCACACACACACACACACACACACACACACACACACATGCATGTGTCTTCAGTATGTCCATAGTGTGCAGCTACCAGTTGACAATAAAGAAAAAAAAATCTTGTAGAAAACAAAGGAAAGCAAATACACATTTATACCACAAGCATTTGAAACTGGTGCATTGATGAATTGAAAATAACACAGCAATAGAAAACATATTTATTCACTTTGGAAGAAAGAAATAAAATGGAGACCGAAAAAAGGGCATACTGATTAAAACTCAGGTTACCACCTTACATTTTCAGTCTAAAAACAAATTTGACAAATGAATGTAGGGTTACAGCAAATGGAAAAAGGCTAATATTCCTTTGTGGCCTTCTGCGTTATGCAAAAAAAAAAAAAAAAAAATGACTGCCATTATCTTTGACCACAGCAATGTGACTTAATAATAGAAACCATCATTTTGCTGGCAATAATGATAGTTATAAAAAGGTAATAAAGAAAACATATCAAGAAAACATATGTTTCTGATTTATTTTCATGTTCACAGAAGTTATAAAATGCTGCAGAACAATACATGTTCTAATCTAGCAAACTCATATTGTATAATTACAAAGAAAAATACTTTTTCATTAGACGTGCTTATCCCAGTACTGCAGTGTGACATACTGGTAATGGGTGACCCTACCCTCATAGCCTTGACCTCTTTTAAAGATTTGTTTTTAATACCAGCTTCACTCTAAACAATCCAATGGAAGGCTGAGTTTAAAAAGAACAAACTCAAAGACAATTGTAAAGTCAGCAAGGCACACTGGATCCAATAAATGCAGCTTCAATAAGGTGTTGCAATTATCAAACAAGTCAAAAATGTACAATAGTCCACCACCGTAAAATTCTTTTAATACCAAAGGAGATTAAGCACTTTCATTCCTCACAGGGAACTTCAATACCAGCTTCCCCAGTAAGACCTGCAATGAGACAGAGGTAAAACCAAAGTCACCCTGAAATTAGTATGATCTGTGCCACATTACCAGATCCCACTGATTGTGATTCAGAGTCCCAAATGCCATCAATGTCTTATTTAGCTACAGGTATCTTGGTCTGGTATACAAATGTACACCTGGTGATGCAGCACATACTGTTGTAGACTTCAATTTCAAAGGTGTGCCACCAGTTCATCTGTGACTTTGTTCTACATTTCTGTGCAAATAGAAGGCATATACGACAGAGCAGGCAAGTATTAATGACAGATCCTCATTTTGTCTTAAGGGTATGATTTTTCTAAGTGATGGTCTTTCTCAGGGACATAGGATGTTTAGAATTGTATTCTAGTTTACAGAATTCAGCCTCCCTGCCTTACCACACATTCCCCTACCTTAACCCTGAAAAGTGCATATTACAAAAAAAAAAAAAGAAAGAAAGAAGGAACAAAACGCTTACTAAAACAGCAGTCTTAAACGAGAAAATTAATTTAGCCACTCTAAAAAGTAAATAAGTAAAAAGAAATTTCACTAGATATGTAACTGTAAACAATGATAAATATGTAAATTTAATTTAAATTCTAGCACATTTAATTGCACAATCTATCCATCCACAATCTCTTTTCCCACTTTTAGCACATGGGGTCAGGATGTCACTTCACTAGTGATGATCATCTAGAGCCAGGGTTTACACTGCTGGGTGTCTAGCCCTGCCATGGTAGTTCTTCCACACCACATACTCCCACCTATGGACAATTTAGTGTCCAATCCATCTTTGTAATGTCTTTGTAATGGTGGAGGAAACTGGAGCACCCTGAGGAAATTCACGCAAACAGAGGGAGGACATGCAGACACCACGCAGAATGCACCCCAGCTGAGAATCAAACCAGGGAACCTTTTGCTATGAGGTGACAATGCTATCCACTGTGTTACTGCATACAACATAAATTGTTTAAAAAAATGTGTGCATAATGTGACCTGCATATTCCTGGCTATGATAGTCTTCCTCCTCCCCCATTGATCACATTGGACCTCATTTTCTGTATTAATTTTTCAGCCTGGATAATTGAAACATGGCTGAATGTTTTTGTATGACCTATGCAGGAGCTATAAGGGAAAAGCTAAGTGAAATACATTACAAATGTATGCATATTAAAGTGCACAAGGAATAAAACAACATTTGTGCACATAGCAGAAAGCAAGAATTCATCTCTGACTGAAATATATTTATAGCATTACAACTTTCATAGAGATTTATTTCCTCAACTGATAAACATTTAACTATAGTTGGATGTCATTTAAGATATGAGAAAACCTTTCTTGCTGGTAAGGAATATGAAAAAAAATTGCAGTATTTTGTTTTATGGCAAGTGTTCTATTCTCTTTGGAGAACAAGTGAAACAGCACTGTGTTTATATCACAGACAGTAGCCTAAACTGGCTAGCAGGAGTGTGATTGCTTGCCAGCTCAGAATTATTACTCTATGTGCAACTTATACTGAAAAACATCAAGAGAAGCAATTCAACAAAAGGGACTGTATGTAATCTCATTAAAAAGCTCTTTGTTTCATTTTTTCCCCATCTGGTGACTCTTTAATGCCAAATATACACAAAAGATAAAGGAATTTCATCTGCTTGTCAAAACTGGAAGTGGACATTGTGAATATGAAAGCTTACAACTGAGTGGCACTCCACTAAGAATACAGGAAACTGATAAATGCACAACTAGAAATTTTTTGACCTTTTCTCTGCGGTACATATTTCCGCGTATTGTGACCGCAGTGTGGAACTACAAATAGCTACACAATTTAAATAATAATAATAATAATAATAATAACAATAATAATAATAATTCTTCAGAAAATGCTAACTTGGATCATCCACAATACAATTGAATTATTTTATTTAAATCTTAATTTGAAAAAGAAAATATTGCCTAAATTTTCTTTGGCGGTGCAATTGCTGTTTTGCTTAATGTTTTATTAGATAATAGTTAAATATGATTGCAATTTAATTAATTGAGTACACTGTATTAATGCATATAAATTGTGAAAAAAATGAAAGCATTGAGTAGAACAAAAATGACACCATACCATAACAACAAAGCAGCCCTTATTTTGGGTAACTATGACATGCAATTGTATGTTTTTGTCATATTTTTACATGGGGCTTATTTTTGGTTAACTATGCTACATTGTACATTTTTTGTGTACATCTGCAGGGGTACTTATTCTCAGGTAACTATGAAATACATTGCACATGTTGGCATATTTTTAAATGGGTACTTGCTTTCAGGTAATTATGAAAAATATTTTTTTTCCAATTACTTTTTTTATTGCTTTTGTTTTTCAAAACCAAAGATAATTCAGACATACAGCATGTAAAAACAACAGAGAAAAAAATAACAGTTATTCGCATCGATCACCATAAAAAAATAAACTTACCAAAAACTAAAAACTAATATAGTTTCATCATACCTAAGGGTTACAGGGGAAGAGAACAAGATACAAAGTTAACTCTTGGTTCTGTGACCAAAGATGCCATACCCGTGTTTCATAATAAAGTAAAGTTATTCTACTCATTTAAAACAGTGAAAAAAATAAAAAGCTTGTTTATAAATCATCATTTGTATGGCATTTAGTTTGTGTAGGTAGGATAACCTTACTAAAAAAAATTGTGAAACTCTGAACTATGTACACATTAACACTATTTACATGCCATCCATTTGATGTTACTCTAGAAGCATGTTTTATATTTGCGTGATACACGTTTTGTGTTTAGTAACATAAAGGTTTTTTAAATGCCACCTGGTTTGATTTAATTCTATGGATTTTGTTTGCTTGATAGAATTGTGTCTAGAAGAGAGTTCCAGTATGTTTGAAAATATGCTCTTTTTTGTGCTTTTTGTAGTTAATTTGTGGGAAGTGATGTACTTAACGGCCATGTCTTTAAAGTTGTTCCATGAGATATTATTGTTATTAACCCAATTTTTAGATATATAAAATTTAAGTAGGGCACATAATGTAACTGAGATATGTTTGCACATTCCTTTGATTGAACGAGGGATTATGTGCAGAATCATTGTTTTACAGGAAAATGTGTTTTTTCATATCCAATGTTTTCAAGTTGTGCTCTTAGGGAACATAGGAGCTTGAAAATATTCTTACAGCTCCAGAAGATGTGGAGGATGTCCACATCCTCTCTGGAGCAGAAGGGGCACAATGATTTTTTTTTGTATCCAAATTTTTTGAGGACAGCTGGGGTATAGTATGCATTGTTGTTAATCATTTGTGTGTAGATTAGGTTTTTGAAAGGTATTAGTTTTAAGGTATTGTTAATAGCTTCTTGTTTTTGAGCTGTTGTGAGAGTTTTATTAATGTTTTCCCAGTATCTTGAATAAGGTAATGCAGATTGGTGTTTTAACTCATTTATTAATTTGTAGGACTTTTACATAATTTTCTCCTTAGCAGCCAATGCTTTGATCATGTTTTGGGTAGTTTCTATATTTTGTGGTTTGAGTATTTTAGTTTTACTAGTGATATAATTTGTTGAAGAATAGAATTGTATCTGCCTGGCATCTTTAATTGTGTTCTTAAGTTTTCAAGTGTTCCTTCCTTGTATATCGAATAAAGCACAGTACCACAAGCAAATGAATGACTCCGAGCAGGTAATAAAAAGATTTCAGCATACAAATATATAAAAATGGGTTACCGCTCAGGGTCAAACCATGCAACGCACAGTCCAAGTGAAACTCAGTCACTAGTCAAGTCTTATTCAGACCTTGCGTTGAATAAAAGCTTCAAAAAGGTAATCAGAACCAAAAAGAAACATGTAAATATCTATTCAGACCTTTAGGCAATCTTCCAAGAAGAAAAGTAATTCCAAGTAATTCCAAATCAGAGAATAAAGTTGATAAAACCTTTATTTGAACAAGATACGGTAAGCACTTTTGGTATACAGCTTTTTCAAACCTTAACAAACCAATATCAAACATGCCTATTTTATAGGTCTTGCTAAATACCCTAATAAAACAATTAACTAGCTAATTAACCAGATAAAGTAATACACATACATATTGCATAAAATAGTAAAATTACTTTAAATTGATAATAAATAATTTCTTCCTTGTGTTGTAAGATATGCCATACTAAGTCTTTAATCAATGGGAATGGTTTGATATATCATTTTGTTGTTTAACTTGATATTCAGGTTCATGTGTATAGGTTGTCGCAAAATTAGTGAGTTTTGCATGTTGATAGAGGTAAATAGATATTGGAAAGCCATAATTTCATTTTATAATTATTGGGTGCAATTTGATAAAAAAATTATATTTGGGATAAAGAAAAGGGGTAGCTTTGGGGTTTATATTTAGGCAGTAAAGTAGATTTGCCCATATTTTAACCCATATTGGGTACCAAATCTCTTTAGTTCTATCATATTCTGATATTTAAATTAACCAGTTTGCCTTGATGATAAGGTAGTACAGATTAAAATCTGGGAGCCCCAAACCTCCTTTAATTTTTGGTATTGTGAATTTTTGGTAGCTTATTCTTGTTGTTTTAGGGTGCCACAGGAATTTAGAGAGGGCCTTTTCCATTGATGTGAAATTTTTTTTTGGCATTTTGAGACTGATAGAGTTTAACTGAAATAGTAATTTAGGAAGGATATTCATTTTAATAATGGTTGATTTGGACAGAAAAGATAGGTTTATGTTTTCCCATCTTGCTTAATTTTATCCCATGTTTTTAAGAAATTTGATTTATGCATTTCTTTGTAGGTGTGAGAAACATTTATGCCTAGGTATTTTAGCATGTAGATTAGAGGTATGTGAAGGGAAATAAGATGCATTGTGGTTTAGTGGGTTAAGAGGAAATATAGAGGATTTTTTTTGGGGGTTCATGTTGTAATTTGCTATTCTGGAGAATTGTTTAATTGAAGAAAGTACTTTGCATAAATCTGTATTTGAGAGTTCAAAATATAAGTTTAGGTCATCAGCAAAAGCTCAGTATTTTACAATTGTGTTGTAAACATTTGGGAGGTAGTAAGTGTTTTGGATAATGTGGAGTAATAGTGGTTCTAAGTATATGTTAAAAAGCAATGAAGATAGTGGGCAGCCTTGGCGAATGCCATTTGTGATTTTGATGGGTTGGAAGTAAACCTTGTTGATGCATAATGTGGTGGTGGCATTGTTGTATATCATCTTGATGGCTTTTATAAAAGATGGGGGAAAAATTGAAATGTAACATTGTTGAGAAAAGGAAATCTAGGTCTACGTTATCAAAAGCTTTTGAGGCATCTATTGTAAGTGCATATCTTGGATATTTATCCTTAGCTAAGAGGGAGGTTAAGGTGTCTAAGGTGGAGGTATTATCACTTAATTGTCTTTTTTTCATAAAGCACAATTGTTCTGGGGAAATACTTTTACCCAAGGTTTTTTGTAATCTGTTCACTAGCAGTGAAGCCAGAACTTTTATGTCAAGATTAATAAGGGCAATAGGTCTGTAATTAAGAGGGTTTAGTTTGTCTGAATTTGGCTTTGGTATTAAAATTGTCTTTGAATTGTTTAAGTATTTGTCAGTGAACCCATGCTTTATGATATAGCTGTAAAGTCTTAGCAAGATTGGAGCTAGTATGGGACTGAATTTTTTGTAGAACATTGCCTTAAATCCGTCAGGACCTGGAGATTTATTGATCTTTAGTTTTTTGATTGCTGTTTTGATTTCCCTGCTTAATAAGGGACTATTCAATAAATTATACTGTTCTTCAATGTTTGGGAATTTTAAGTTGTTTAAGAAATTCTCTTGTAAATTAGACATACGGTGTTGCTTTTCGGGGTTATATATATTGTCATATATGTTCCAGAAAGAGTTTATTACATCATCATTATTGTATAGCTTTCTCTCTTTATAGTGTATTTCTAGAATATTATGGAGAGTTTTCTTTATGTTTATCATATTTTCTAGTACCTTAGAAGGAATTTAGGCCCAAATTGGAGTATTTATAGATATTTTAACTCATTTAGTGTGCGTTTATGTAGTTGTATAGAGTAAAGTTCTTTTTGGATTTGATATAATTTTCTTTTTAGTTCTTGTGAATAATGGGTTTGAAGTTGTTCAATGTTGATGTACTGCATTTCGAGCATTCTAATTTGTTCTTGCTCTTGTTTTTTGTACAGTGAGACTTTCTGTATTAGGATTCCCCTTAGTACTGTCTTGGTGGCTACCCATTGAATATCTAGTGGAATTTGGGTTTGCAATGCATCTTGTCTAATTGTATTATATTTTTACCTATCTCCTCAATTGCCTCTTTATGATTTAAGAGGTTATTGTTTAGGTACCAATTATAGGGACCACTCTGTTTAGAAGTCTGACTGGTTGCGTTGATTGTTATTGCGATTTTGGAGTGGTCTGAGATTATTCTTTTACTGATCTCATATTTTTGACAAATCTTGGAGAGATTTGAGGAGATCAGGAAATAATCTATTCTTGACCAGACTTTATGTGGAGGGGAAAAAAAGTGTATTTGTTCTTTGATCTGTCGTGTTCTATATTTAGATAAAGGTTGACAAGATTATGACTTTGTATAAGATAGTTTAAAGCAGATGTGACCTGGACTGGTTGCTTTTTATTTTTATTAGAGGTATCACTTAGTGGGTCAATTAGACAATTCCAGTCCCCCCCCCCCAAATGGCTGGGAAAATTTAGGAGTAAATTATAAATTTCATATAGAAAGAATTGCTGGTTTAAACAGGGGCCATATATATTCAAAAAGAGAGTATTATTTTTTGTTTTCAGATGTGTGCTGCTGAAAAGGCACCATCTGCCATTCGTGTCATATTTGTTACTGGTTATGTTCTCTTCGAAGGAATCTTTGATAATAATGGCTGTTACTTTTAAGGCTGATCTGTCCCCTGATGAAATGATTTGTTTGATCCATTTTCTTGAACTGATTTTTGACCATTGTTCTTTATTGAGGCGTGTTTCTTGTAAGAATATGACATTGGAACTATTTTCGTAAATTAAGTGTAGTATTAGATGTAACTTTCTGCTATCACCTAACCCATTAACATTCCATGTATCAACTATATACATGTCTAGCTTATATCTGCTGTAAATTTATTTGTGTGTGGCCTTGAGTAATATTTATATTTGTAATTTCTTATGTGATTGTGTAAGGAATAGAATTGATTTTTAGGTAACATGCATTTATTTAAGATGGCATCCACCATATTTTCACCTACCTTAGTGCCTGCCCACTTATCTCCCTTTCTTTGTGTGATATTATACTTTGTATTTGGTTTGTTTGTGTACCTTCTTGGAAATCTATTGTGATATTGATGTAGGGAGATATTAATGAGGAACTTTACTTCGTTCCAAGTATCACTAAACATTCCTGACATACATTGCTTGCACCTTAATGAGATATGTACTCTGAAACATGATACAACTATTACAAATTATTTCACAAGTATGATTATTTCAGGTTTATGAATTGTTTGTGGATTTTGAGAGGGTATATAATGCTCCCAATCTTGATTAAAAAGTACTTTGTCCATTGACTTAAGTATCAACATTTTCTTACCTCAGTTAAAATAAAATTTACTATTTCTACCCAAGGGTTTGAGCCTATTGAATCTAGGACCAATGGGGCGTGTACTTATTCATACTGTGGTATCCTGTGTTTATCTTTCTTTTGCAGACAGTAATTTGTATATGTGCCTATTGATATTAGTGTTTTAGCCTTTGTGTGCAAACATCATTATATATTGTGCTTACAGTTTGTGATTACCTGTATTAGTTTCAGTTCCAACATCTAGCTTTCCTTTAGGATTATTTAGGAAAAAGTCTTTGTTGGGTTTGTTACTCCTTTAATAGTTGGTTTTGTTTTGTTCATTTCTGTTATTTATAAGGAATTAAGTACCCCCATTTAGTTTTAGGCTGTAGGTAGTTATGTTTACATTTGTTAAACTTGCTTGCTAATACAGCTTGTTTGTTTGTGTCTTTTGGCTTTTCCCGGTTAGGGGTTGCCACAGTGGAACTCTGGTCCTCTAATGATTGGCAGTAGATTTTTTACATGCCGAGTTTGCCAGCCCTGACGCACAACCTTCAACGAAGGTACGCCCATTCACACATGTCTCCACACAGAAGACACTCTAGCTGAGAATCGAACGGCACAACATCAGCTATAGTAGTGAAAAACAACATATATACAAACCATCAAATTAACAGTTACTTAAATAGACTTTAAACTTCATGCTGAATTGTAATGTAACTTCCTATACTGAAGACTGTTTTAAAGATTGATTTAAGCATATAAAACTTTGCCAACCTTTCTTGCAGTAAAAAATGTAATAAAAATGTATTATTTAAATTCTTTGTTAATTACAGGACAGTGTTATCCTTCAGGTAATCTCCAATAGTAGATACAGTCATGCTAGCATTTCCAGTTCACACTGTTGTGCAGTACTGAAGGTTTTATAATATGGTAACGTCCATTTTGACAGAAAACCCTTTAGGTTCATTTAACCTGTTAGAACTTCATTACTCGAGTCTTTTGCGCTGTAATATTAAAAGTTTGCTTGATTATCTTTTGAGAAAAGTTTTGTTTATTACCTTACAAGTAATTTTTCTCTATCAGGTTTCACTATTCCATTGAATCTGGTTAATTTGTAGACCGTATAGTAAACTCTGCAGCTTCCAGTAGTGCTTTGGGGCTCCTGACCTCCAAGAGAAGTTACCTTTGACCTCCCATCACTGCCTTGGTTTGAGATAGTCTTGCTTCCGGTCTTCCGCTCATTCAAACAGCTCTCCAGACCAGCAAACAAGGTAAGATTCTTGAATTTTACTTGCAAGATACATTCTGCAGCTAAAAATGACTGTAGCAATTCATATCTTGCATCGTTGTTGTTCGCTTGCTATATTAGCGACTGTCAGCATTGTTTTGGGCTTAGTAGTATAAACAGTTGGATACACTAGACAATCTCGACGTACTGAAATGTTGAAATTCAGTACGTCAAGGCCGAATAGTGGAAAGTGCAATTAACTGAAACTACACTATGCCGAATCCGCAAATGTCGAATCTGCCGCTATTGTGGTGTCGCGTTTGTGATGTGTGGTGCGGTTTGTGGATTTATCTGGGGTTTTAGGTAAGTGTTGTGTGTTTGAGGATAATGGGTAGGGATTTTAGTGTGTATGAATGTGTGCGGTGGTGTTTGTTATGTGTTTGTGTGTTTAGTGCGACCTCAGAGTTAGAATATATAAGTAGGGGGTATGGGGGGGTGCAGGGGTGCTTGCCTCCCTGATTATAGGTAGGTTAAGTGTGTTTGTGTGTGTTGTTATGTTTGTTTAGTTAGGTAGGTGTATGTGTGTGTGTGATTATGTCATGGTTTGTGTGTGTGTGTGTGTGTGTGTGTGTGTGTGTGTGTGTGTGTGTGTGTGTGTGTGTGTGTGTGTGTGTGAATGGTCGCGATTGTAGTATTCGTGATTGTGGGTTTTAGTGCATGTGGTTTTTCGACTACTCAGTCTCGAAATACTGAAATTCGACCTTTCAGTATTTCGAGATTGTATAGTGAATCCAAACAGTTATGTAGTCCTTTTTAGTGTGAACAGGTTTGTTACTGATTTCAGGTTTAATAACAGTGTTACTAAAATAATTAGAGATAAAAAGTTGGTTGTAGCATTGCAGATATGTGTCCTTTATTTGAAATAGGGTAATTGACAGTTAGTATGCATTTAATAAATATGTGAAGAGTTATCAGTTTCTCTTGCAGCTTGAATCAGTATTGTTGTAGTAGGGTTTGCAGGAACCAATATATTTAGCGGATGCAGTACTTACTCTGGTTTGTGGCTTTTGCTTGCCGGTTACAGTTCTGTATCATTATTTTCCTCAGGCAATTCTCCAAAAGCTTTGATGAAACTGTTTTTTGCCTCAGATTTATTTTGTACAAGGTGTTTTTGATCTTTATAAGTGAAAGAGAGTTTTGCCGGATACCGTGTTTGAAAACGGATATTTTTTTGATTAGGTATGAACAGAAGGGCGCTAATGCTTGACATTCTTGCTTGATGGGAAGGGGGGGGGGTCTTGTGTAATACTTATTTTATGTCCTCTCCATGTTAAATTTCTTTTCTGTTTGGCTGCCTTTAGGATTATAGAGGTGTGTGCTGCATTGAGTATTTTAACATTGATTTGTCTTGGTGTAGTTGCATCTTGAGTTTTCAGAAGAGATCTGTGCGCTCATTCAATGGTCATTTCTTTTGCTATGTTATTTTCAACCATTGCGTCCACAATCTCTTTTATTATTGCATTCAGTTGGGTTTGGTCAAACACTTCAGGTACCCCTCTTACAATTATGTTGTTTCTCTGGCTTCTTGCTTCTAGGTCAATCATTTTTAACTGGAGTTCTTTTATGACCTGTTCGTTGGTTTTAATTATCGACTTTAAAGCATTTATTTCTGTCATGTTTTCCTCCTTAGTTTCATTTAGTCTAGCCACGATTTGCTCAATGTTTGTTCCCACAGAGCTAAGTTTTTCTGAAAAAGCACATATATCATTTTGGAGTGGTTGTAAGATTGTTTTTATGTCTTCAACTGAGTATGTATTGTCATTTTTTGATCTCAAAGATACTTTAGTAGGTTCTTGTTGTGCCTTGGCTGTTTTTCGCCTCTTGCTTGCTGTGTCCTTTTCAGGAGACTTGGTTTTAGTAGTTTGTATTTCCCTTAGTTCCTTACTTTGATCCTGGGTGTTAGACATTTTGGTTCTTCTTTTACTTTTTGAATTCTCTTTTAGGCCCTGTTGATTGAAGAGGCCCTGTCATGAGGTCGCCATTTCAAGTGCCCTGCTGTCTTAAAAGGTACTTTAAAAGTTTATGCTTAGCTTTATATTATCGGATAAAGCTTTTTTTCTTGCTTCTTAAATGTTGTAGCTGCAGGAGTTATGCAGGATTGTTGTTTTACATATAGGATGATGTGGCTTTGTAGCAGATTTTCTTTTTGGATTTTGGAGCAGCAGCTTAATGCATGCCTAGTTGTCAGCGACCACCTTGGAATCCAAAACACATTCTGAATTTTAGTGTATTTTTACAGGGGTAGTTATTGTCCTCATAACTATGATATACATTTTTTAGTCTGTTTGCAGGGGTAATTATTTTTGAACAAGTATGATGCGCATTTAAATTTCTCAACATAATTTTAAATTGGAAGAATAACTGTTGAAAATCTCTTGGCTGAGTATCATAGCCAGTGAAAGAATAGGGTTATGAGCTAGAACAGAGCAATTAGGTGAGGTAAATTTGCATGTAGTTTTCTTCACTTTAAACATAATTGATATAGTATATTAAGCTGAAGGAAATTATTATTTTCCTTCAAAAAGTAAGGAAGCAAAACCAAGGACTAAGTATAGAGAGTGAAACATGATGCACGAGTGGGGAAGGAAAGAATCTGGCACAGACATATAATTAATGCAATAAAACCTTTAGGGAAAGACAGAGGGCATATGAGGGTGATTGAATTGAACTATTATTGAGGAAATGATGCTGAAAAGGCTGATCATTACTGAATATGAGGAGAATAAGAATGGGACAGATTCTAAAAGACTTGTCAACAGTGTAAATGACTTACTCCAGTACGACATACTTTATGGATGGGTCTTACACCAGAGTAAGTCACTAACTTCCAGACCAAGTCTTTTTGGAATTGGGGCAGGCTTACACTGGGGTAAGTAACATACTGAGAGCAAGACGTTTGGAACAGGCCCAGGCCATAGCAGGTAACATACTTATCCGTGGTGCCAGAGAAAGGGCCTGAGTTCTATGCCCACATTATGGATTTAGGTTCATGTGCCATTGCCAATTCTGTATAGCAATATAAGAAGAGGTGCTTCTCTTCTGTGGCACCATTCTTTTCATGACTCATACAGTTAAGGTCTCTCCATTTTTTAATTTCTCTAAATATTTTAGTTTCTAATACCATGATGGGAATGGACTCCTTTCCAAAGTCAAAGTACGATTAAGCTTCATGAAATTAGTATTGCTTCAATCTTTGATGTCAGCCATATTAAGGTCCTAGTTCCCTGAGATGGTGGTAACTCAAATGGTTGTTTAACAGTCAGTGGCATATATAGATGAAACAGTAGTAAACTGTCTCTAAAGTTCAAGACAAATTAGCCTCATTCAATATGTATATCATATTGGCTGTTCAGTGAAAATAGTCCATATACCTTGGGGAAATAAGCCAGTCAACAAAGTAAATGCTACTTACTTTATAATAATACTGGAAGCGATGGCATACATATAAAGATATGCAAACCTTTGTTTGCACTTCTGCTCGGGCTATGTCTGATACCTATTCAGGCCTAGGGGACAACCTGCAGATGTGCAGGACAGCCCACATGATTAATGGTACTGTTTCACAAAGGACGAATCAGGCAATTACAGTCTCAGGAAATTCTCCACAGTTATGAAGAAGACCAAAGAGACAGAATGAAGAGAAGGTTTTTGTTCTTAAGAAAGAGCAAAAGACACAATGAGTCATTATCACAGTATTGCTGATGAATTTTGCCCAACCAGCTTCAGTGACTGCTGTGATTAGGAAAAAACTAGATGTACAGCTTAAAATGAGTATTATCATTAGATCTCAAAAAGGCTTTTATCTCAGTGCTATATTTAATGCTTTCGGGAAAGTCTAAGTTGTAGAACCAGTTATAAAGATGGTAAAGTGGGAAAAAAGTCCTAAGCAACAGGTAGCAAGGTTGTATAAGTAACACAGATTTTTTTTTTTAATAAGAAGGCAATAAATGGTGAATGGGGAGTAGCAAGTTTATTAATGTGCTGGAATTATCCATGACTAATATTCATGTTTGATATGGAGGAAGAACAATCTTTTTTCAGGCAATATATAAAAAAAGGACTAAAACTACTAAGAGATAGACATTTCATCTCTACAATTTCACTATATACATAGCACAGTGAAATAGCAGTTAGTATTTCCACTTCACAGTGCTTCATTCCCCTTATGGTTCTCTGTTGGGGGTGCCTTCTCGATGGAATGTGTATGTATGCCCTGTACCAATACGGATTGTCACTGAGTGCTCTGGTTTCCTTGTACAGCTCAAAAAAGTATATTAGCAATCCTCCTCTAAGAGCCAGGATAGCCTCTGGCTCATCTACAGCCCTGCAGTGGATTAAGTGGGTTATCTCAGAAAGAATTATGGAACTTACTACAATTCTGGAATGATTAAGAAAAGGAGAAATACTGCAGACAGAGGCTTCTGACAGAATGCGCAAGGATAAGTACAGCGGACTAAATCCTACTTACTTGTAGCAATAGAGGTTCAAATTTCACACTGCTTCAGTGGCATATGAGTTCTGTGACTGCACAAACCCTCACTAGCAGCTTTCCAAGACTCATAATCCCCTCCCCTGACTCTCTGTGGCAGGAGATTGGCTACGCCCCTCACATCAGGTGAAGCCTAATCCCTGTCACAGACAGTCAATTATTCAGACTTTTAGTGCTAAGTAGGATGAGCTAAGAATTACCAGAAGCAAGAATTGCCTGAAACCAAGCAATTTGCAACCATTAAACACCAACGCAAATAACCAAAGCCAACCAACACAATAAGGTTGGATTCCATCGAACTACATACAAAATAAGGGAGAGGTTGGGTGGATGCTGCCACTGAGGCAGTGAGAAATTCAAACATCTACTGTTACAGGTAAGTAGAACTTATGCAACTGTATTATCTTTCTTATTCATACTGCTTCAGTAGCATTAGGATAGATTTCCAAAGCTTACTCCACCTGGGAGGAGGAAAGATAAGGGCCCATGATCCCCTGGAGAAATTGTTTGCTTAGAGACAGGTTGACTGCTCTTAGCCCCAGAATAGGAAATCACCAGCTGTTCAGCTTTCTTGAAGATTTCTGTCAAGGTAGTACATGAGCTGCATGTGCATATCCAAGGTATGCAGAATTTTCTCTCACTTGTTTTTAGGTTCCTGAACATAAGCTGGGAGATTGATGACTTGATTCAGGATAAAATCAGAAACAACTTTTGGCATGAGAGAAGGATTTGTTTGTAAAACAACCCTGTTCTTGTGGAAAAACAGATGAGGTTGGCTTACTATGAGAGTCTGCAGCTCAGAGATTCACATTGCAAATGTCATAACAATCAACAAAGCAGTATTCCAGCTGATAAACCTCAAATCAGCCTGAAAGGCAGGTTCAAAAGCTGGCGCAGTGGTGCAGTAGTAGCATTGTTGCCTCACAGCAAGAGGTTCTCTGGTTCGATTCTTGGCTGGAGAGCCTTCTGTGTGGATTCTGCATGTCCTCCCTGTGTTTGTGTAGGTTTCCTCCCATGTTACAAAGACATGCATCTGGAGTATTTCTGCCCGGGCATCCAGTGAAAATTGGCTTAATTCCAAATCGGACTTTCCCAGTAAACAAAAGTTAAATAAATAAAAGTGTATAAGTTCAATTTTTCAAGAAAAAAAATGAGTTTCCAAGGAGGACTGATTTGCTTTTGAGCTGGGTCTCAAGTGCAACACTCCTTTCACAAACTATTTTATCAGAAGAAAGAGATGAAAAAGAGGTATCCATAGACAGAGAAGCTAAAACAAGCTGCCTGCAAGATGTACCTTGATAGATGCATAAGGTAAGCTTTCATTGAGTAGCTCACATAAATATTTCAAAAACAGAGGAGTAAACATCATATTGGACCCACTGATATCAGTTAGGCTGCACCTAGAAAACTGATTCAACTTATGAAGTTAAGGTTTTCTATTTGTAGGTTTTGTAGGTTTTCTTGCCTACTTCAAAATCTGCTGCTCATCTTCATGGAATGAGTTTCTAAAAAGTATCAAGATAGAATCATCTAGATTATCAGTAGCAATTTCTCCAAATTGGGGGTGAAATAGTAACCCCGACACTGTGTGAGTAGATTCAGAGTGTGAGGAAGCTTGGGGTAATTGCTGTTTTCCAATTCCATTAAAAGGGAGAACCAGCTTTGCATGAGCCAAAAGGGGGTCTGATCTTTGGTAATTCTTTTAGAATCTTCAGAGGTACCTTGGGCATCAGTGGAAAGGGGGGATGCATAAAGGAACATTCTCATCAAAGGGAATGGGAATTGTTCTATCTTCCAAGAATGGCTGCAAGGATGTCTCACAAAGAATTTTTCCAACTGCCTGTTTTAAAGGGAGGTGAACAGAACTATTTGAAGTGTTTCCCAAATCTGGACCAAATCCAGGCAGACCTCTGTCCTGAATTTCCACTCGTGAGGGTCCGTTCAGGATCTTCTTAGTCTATCTACCACTAGGTTTTACTCTGACAGGATTTATGAGGCCTGAAGTATTAGACAATGCTGTATAGCTAGCTAACAGGCCATCACTGCCAACCGACAAAGAGGGTATGACCTTTTACCCCCCTTCTTTGCTCAGGTACTACATGACTGTGTTGTTGTCTCTGACCAATAAAATGGGACCCGGAGACCGTAAGTGGTGAAGAACATTTAAGGTCTGAATCTCTGCTAACATTTCTTTGACATTTACATGCTTTTTAGTATCTGTTATACTGTTCCCCATGCAAAATCTGAGGAGTCCAACTGGACTGATTCAGCTGGCTGGAGGGAGAAGGGTAGGTATGGATTGAGTGACATATGATCCCTCCTGCACTATAACTGTCATTTTGCAAAATCCAGCATTGGTACCTGAAACAACAAGAGAAGCAGGTGCTGGGCCCAACAATTTTTTAAGTACCATTGAATCTTTCTCATGTGGAATCTGAATTGTGTTGTCATGACGATCATTGATGCCACATGGCTTAGAATGTTTTGTGAAGGCAGTTTCTTGAAGAGAAAAATCCTTGAAAATGTTCTGACCAGTCAGAACTATGTCTTTTCAGAGAAAGTCCATACATTTTCTGTGTCCATCATACACCTCAGGAAGACAATTTGTTGTGAGGGAGTATGACAGTACATTTGTAGGTTCAGCTTGAAGTTGGGAGCAATTGGCATGTGATGATAAGCATCCTTCAGATGTAAAGTTACCATGAAGTAGTGGTCCAGAAGAAGGGCTAGAACTGTCTACAAGGTGAGTACTTTGAACTTGGGTACTTTCAGAAAGGTATTTAGGTACACTAGAACTAACACTAGTTTCCACAATGGCTCCTTTTTGGGTCCCAAAAAGATTCTAGTGTAAAATCATTTCCTTTTAGAGGTGAAGGAACTGGCTGTGTAATCTCTGCTTGAAACTTGTGAAGGAGTACTGGAGAGAACAGGTGTGTCTAGTCTGGAGGGTGTTGGGGAATTTTCCTGAAGGGAAGAATATTTTCTGTCCTCTGCCAAGAGTATCCTCATGGAATTATTCTCACAACCCACTTATTTGAGACTATTTCAGGCCAGGCTGCTGGGTTGAGCTAAAGCCTGGAAGAAGGTGAAAGGAGAAGAGGTACAGAAGGAAGGGGTGGGATACCATGAGTCTTTGCATAGTCATCCTGTAGCTGGGAAAAGATCTTTTTGGAAAGGAACCCCTATTCTTTGGTTTGGAAGCATTATCCCATGCCATTTCCTCTTGATACCCTGACTTCTGTTAGGCTGAGATTTCTGTTTGTTTGTTCTACACTTTGAAGTTGGACACATTGGTAGGTGAGATCATGGAAATATGAAATATTCTAGGCACCCCAATGTATCAGTTTACCTCTGACATCCCATTGTTTCAGAATTTGGGTTACAACATGACCAAACACAAATTAAGAACTTAAAGGACCATTCAAAATCTTAATTTTTTAAATCCTCAAAAAAATTAATAAATGGAAATCACATCAGCCCTAAACTTGGTAATAACCCGATTGTCTGCCATGTGATAAAGTTTCTGTTTCTTCTTACTGTGCGCTACACTAGAGGACAACAAATCTGGGGACAAAGTATTATGTCTGGCAGGGGGGGTCTCTTACTCTAGACCTGTCCTGCACCTAAAGGTATTCATTCTCCTATACCTGAACCAGGTACTGGAACAGTATTTGGGGATGTGTCTGACCCTCATACCATAGAAGGCCATGGACTCACACCAGAGGGTGATGAGGAAGAAGGTAAGTGGCCCGTGGGTCAGATTAAGGCAACAAACGATTCACAAACCAAAGCCTGAGGTGTGCTTTTGTTGAGATTTTTCTTTTTATGTGCAACTGGATTTGATGGAAAGAAGCAGCAATATCAGGGTCAATCAAATCGAAGGAAAACGCCAGACAGAATAATACACTCACACTATTAAGGGCTGAATAAAGGCAGCAATAATAGAAAATGTAAACTATTTCCCACACAGCAAATAGGGCTAAACTGCATAAAATATAGCAGAAACAGTTTAAACTGTGTCAAGCCTTGTTCTACAATCTGTACAGTGTAGTGAACAGTAGACACAGTCACAGTGCCAAGTAAAATTCATTTGTCCAAATACAGTAAACTCTCAGTTAACTGGAACTCAATCAACTGGCAAAAAAAAAATCAAAGAAATACAGTACAGTTTTCATGTGTTGTGATTTTTGTTTTTCTCCCGCAGAAACATACCTTACATTTTTTGAGTTTTATAATTTTAAAAAGGAAGATAGGAATAAATTCACTCTCTCCTCAACCTGAAAACAAGTCAAACCTAGCAAATAGTATAGGGTACACTATTAATCAGGGCTATTTTTTAATAGTGACTCTCAAACTACAGTTATCCAGCATCTACCAATCCCCATGGGTGCCTGTTCACTGAGAGTTTACATGACAAAAATCAAATATATATATGCCCTTAAATCAAATAGAAACCTTTTAAAACAACAGAAATAAGAAGCATTTACTTAGAAATTCCCTTGTCAGTAATGAAAGCATCTCCAGAAAAAAATGCAAATAAAGTAATTTGTGATAAACGTGTGATTTAATGATAAAAATGACTAGATCAGTGTTAAAATGTTAATGGTAGAATTGTCAGGGCCAACATGTTCTGTAATTGTAACACTCATGGGGTAGTTTACCTCACCCTGTGCCAGAGATGTAAGGGGTTCTAGGTAGGAAAAACCAAGAGAAAAGAATATACGAACATGTCCTGGATATTAGGAAGAACAAGGCCAATAGTGCTTTAGCTAAACACATTACTAATAATCCAGGACATTCTTTCCTTTTTTGTGGTATAGATCAAGTTACACAAAATCCATGGGGTGGACCCTGGGAAGATTTATTAGAGCGTTGTGAGCTGCTTTGGCAACTTAGGTTAAATGCAAGTGTTTCTCCAGGTTTAAATGATTATATTTCCATTATGAGTGTGTTAAGGTTGAAATCTTATATAGTATAAGGAGAATTTAATATTTTTAACTTTTTTTTTGTATTTTTTTTGTTATTAGTACTGCTTTATAGTTAATTATTAATTTTAAGGTATGTTTTTGATTGGGTAAAGAGAGGGGTGTGTTTAAATCATGTGATGTACTTTATCTGTTATTTAAATGCTGATTGTTTCAGGTATTTTTACTCTGAAGAAGTCTTGAGATTAAAGACGAAAGAGTTCAATTTTTATCGAAGTTGGTTGTCAGGTATTCTTCTTTGCTCTCTTGGTTTGGTTGTTCTTGAGTTTTCTTTGTTTTTCTTGGTTCCTGGACACTGTATCAAAGGCCTTGGAGAGATCAAGGAATACTGAGGCTGTATAGCATCCTGCATCTCTGGCCTTGTTCACAGTGTCTGTAAAGGATAACTGAGCTGTAGTTGTGCTCTGGCTGGGTCAGAAGCCATGTTGGGTTTTGGTTAAAAGATTGTTTTGCAATAGGCATTGCATTACTTGCTGATGGATACCTCTCTCAAGAATTTTGGATATGGGTGACAAGATGGATATAGGATGGAAATTGGATAGTTCAGAAGAGCTGCCTCCTTTGCAGATGGGGGTAATGTGAGATTGTTTCCATATGTTAGGTACTTCTGATTCAGATAAAGACCTATTTATAAGGATACTGACTGAGTAGGCAATTGAGTTGGCAGCCAGTTTGAGGTAGTGTGGTGGAAGATTATCAGTTGAGGTGAAGCAGAGTTTTAGTTTTTGTAGTAGTTTCTTAATGGTGTCAGTGGATATAGGCTGAAATGAGAATGGGGTTTGTAAGACACTTTGTTGAGTAGGAGGGTTATTAAAGACAGTGTTAGAAGTAGTTGATGGTCTGGGGTTGTTGTCTGACAAGGTTGAAGGGTGCGGAGGTCCAGCATAAGGGGTGCTTGTTAGTAGGTCTGATACTGATTTTATGAAGTGCTTGTTAAACGTGTCAGCTGTATGTGATGGAGGGGTATCAGATGATGGGTTGTGCTCTCTGTTTGTTCCAGGGATAAGAAGAGATGATTTGGAGTGCCAACATTTATTGGGGTTGATTTTATGCTGAACTTGAAGCTTGGAATAGTATGACTTCTTATCTCTGTTGATTAGATTTGTCACTTTGTTACGTAGTGTTTTGAAATTGATATGAATTTGTTCATTTTTGTTTAGTTTCCAGGTTAGATTCCTTTGCTTCATCAGGTGTTAATATTCCTTAGAGATCCACGGTGCTGTGTTCTTTTTGATAATTTTCATATGAATGGTTGCTAGCATAGTAAGTATGTGAAGGAAGGTGTTATTAAAGTATAGTACAGCATCATTAAGGGGTAGTTATTTAAGGGGTGTCCAGTCTATTTCATGTAGGAGATAATTGAATTTATGCTGACAAAAATTAGTTGCGTTCCTAACTGATTTTACAGAGTGTAGTTTTAGTTGTTGGGTGTTTGTTCTAAGAGAATAAGCTGTCAGATGATCGCTCAGGGAGCTAGGCGGTGTACCGGAAGAGGGGTAATTGGTGGGGTGGGATACTAGAATGCAGTCAAGGGTGGACTGGCAGGTAAGATCTTTGCTGTGTCTGGTTGGAGTATTGATAAGCTGAGAAAAAGCATACAGATGTATACTATTTGTGGGGGAGTTGGAATCTATGGTTTGCCAATCAATATTTATGTCTCCTAAGATTATTGTTTTGAGGTTTATTGTTTGGGATGTCCAGAATAAAATATTTTCCAACACTGGTATATTTTGACCTGGTGGGATATATATTACTATTATGCAAATTATTTTTGATGTTTTGGAGTTCAAAAAGAGATTAGTACCTCAGCATTAGAAAATATGGGTATATTATTGATGTAGGGTGTGATGTTGAGTGTAGAGGGATAAAGAAGGGCTATCCCTTCCCCCTTTTTTTAGATCTATCTCTTCTGGTTATTGCAAAGTTTGGAGGTATTATTTTTGAATCAGTTACACTGGGGTGTAGCCATGTTTCTGTAAGAGCTAGTATATCAGGTTTATTTTGATAACTCTAGGCATGCAGTGGGGTTATTTTATTACATATACTTCTAAGGTTCAGTGTAAGTATGTTTAAATATTTAGGATTATCTCTTGCGGTTAGGATTAGAGGATGGGCCTGGGTTAGGATGTATGTCTCCACATTTGAGTAGACAGGTAATGAGGATTGAGTACATTGTGAAGTGTTTTTATTAATAGTTGATGGTACTGCTGTCAAGTGTGGTTTCATAGATGATGAGGAGGCCAATTTGTGGTTTGAATAATATGGGAGGGTATATGGGGAATGCTAGGGGGAGATATGTGAGAAGCTGTGTTGTCTACTGGGGAAATGGTTGGAGGAGGTTGTTGATGTGTATCGGTGTGTGGGGGTATGAGAGGATATAGTTGTAGCGAGGTTGAAAATTAAGAGTAAAGAGATTAAGCAGGTTAGGACGAGCATGTCAGCTGTGACGGTGGATTAAAGAAAATAGTAAAAGTGGTATTTATGTGTTAGAATGTAATAGGTGTAAATAGATATGTATGTTATCTAGTGATATGTGAGCAGGTTAAGTTAAGGCTGAAATATTTTGACTTCAGGATGGCATACGACAATGTGGTTAGGTGTTTTGCCTTGTGGACTGTGGTACGGAGGGGTGGGGGGAGGTGTGCTTGGGCAGCAGTAAACTTATGGTGCAATGTAAGTTTGATGTGTGTATAACAGAAAAGAAGGTGGTAGGCCTGGAGTTAATGTAAGATAGTTTGAGGTGGTAATTGCATTGATGGTGGAGTAGAGTAAGATGCAAAAAAAATATAGTAGGGAGATGAGAATTCAAGGTAATGGATGTAAAGGAAAGCAGATAAATTTGGTTATATAAAAGTTTGTAAGGTGTGAATGAAATGTGGGTGTGGACAAGGTAGATTTAAGATCCTTCTTTCTTAGGAGTGTGGTCTATTGCTTAAATATGATCACGGTTGTTGCTTTATTAACCCATAGGGTGCAAATTAAATTTTTTTATTTTAGAGCTTGCATGCTTTTCCCAATTCTGCAGTAGTTTGCTAAACATAACAGTTCAGAGGATTTTATTTAGTGACTTCAAATCTCAATAATTTTCTAGAAAATCGCAAATTTTATGAAGAAAACACCAAAAATATGAGGCAGAAATCTGGACATTCTACGAAAATCTGGACAGTTGAGCGGTATGGCTGCCTTATTAATGCCTTCTAAGCTGAAGACTAAAGGTAACCCTAAGCCAATCCCCTAAGTCTAAGTCTAGTCCTGCTTCTACCTTTGCCTCTAACCCAAGTCTTGCACCATAGCTTTGAAAAAAAAACATTCTATAACACAACCAAAAATCAAAACAGTTCAGACACACCTGGTCACACCAAAACATGTGCAAAACTCTGCATTTGTGCCCTCAGTTAATAGTGCTCTAACTCTAACCCACCTACTCTCATACACACACTCCTACCCCAATGCCAAAATCTTGAAAATATCTGATGTTTTTAGTACTAGTATCCCAAACTCACACTTTCTTTACTGACATGCATTTGATACATTGAAAATCCATCCATTCATCCAAAATCTGAAAAAAATTTGATGAAAGGAATAATTGACCACATATCAGAGTCGCTATTCCCTCAACAAGTAGAGTGAATTACATCCATATGTGAGTACCATTCATTTGGTAGAAGATTATTTTGGTCAAATGGGTGCAGAGGTGGTTGCCTTAGTTAAAAGGTTAATTGGTAGAAAATTCATTTGTTGGAATGAAATTAGTCTTGTGACTATAGGAATTGAATTTTTATGCTAAAACCTGACCAGTAGTTTAGTTAGAGGATTTTTGCAAAATGCCTGCTCTTTTACTGTTCCTGATATTTTTTTCCCGTGCTTCATAAAGTTAGTGATGTTCTTTTTAGTTAATAAGGATCATAGTCAGTCAATAATGCAGTTGCAGGTGTTGTTTTCTATGGGAAATCACTACTAGTGTGATCTTCAAGTGTGCACTTGCCCTGGTTCTATTATTTTGGGAGTTTTTTTACTCCTTCAAATAGATGCAACCATTGAGTTGGTATAAATAAGTTCAGAGGGTTTGGGGCTTGCAGTTTAATATCTCATCTAATGTGTAGCTTTTCAAATTTCATGGTTGAATATTATGACTTTATTATGTCTGTTACATTCTCATTCTGACAAACTAATGTTTTTTTTTCATATTTCTGCTTGAATGTTATGACTTTATTATGTCTGTCTGGTTTTTTATTCTGTTAATCTTATGTCTGGAGCTTTTCTCCCCAGACCTTCGCTGAAAATGGGTACCTCATGACTCAGTCAGACTTTCCCGGTAAACAAATGCCAAACAAACAAACAAATGTTTTGTATTTTGGGCATTTGCTCAGTTAACTTGTAGCAGAAATATAGTATTTGGTCTAGTTTTATTGTGATTCTACCAAATGACTCTCCTAACAAATGTGAGTTATACTTTTTTTTTTGAATTAATTGTGCTTCTGTTATTTGAGTCTGTGATTAAGGGTTATGCAGTTTTGTGTGTGTGTGTGTGTTTGTGTGTGTGTGTGTGTGTGTGTGTGTGTGTGTGTGTGTGTGTGTGTGTATTGTATATAATTTAAAATGTGTATTCAAATTATTGATAAACACCACATGGGACTTGCTAAAGGGAAGACCAGTGGTGGAATACAGGAGGATGAACTTGAGATAAACAGAAAAGCCGGAAGACAAAGCAACTTTGATCCCCAAAAGTAAATGCTATGCCAGAAATGCACTGAGGTGTTAGTGATGGGAGGCTTTAACATCAGCATTATTTTAAGAGTATATCATTTAGAAACATGAATGAATGGGTTGGTTAATGGATGTCTTTTGACTGGTTGTAACTTACACAGATGGATGAGACTGGGGTGTCCTTTGTTCTTGTTATAATACAGGAGGATGAACTTGAGATAAACAGAAAAACAGGAATAATTGACCACATATCAGAGTCACTTATTCCCTCAACAAGTAGAGTGAATGACATCCATATGTGAGTACCATTCATTTGCAGTAACGTTGATCCCCAAAAGTAAATGCTATGCCAGAAATGCACTGAGGTGTTAGTGAGGGAAGGCTTTAACATCAGCATTATTTTAAGAGTATATCATTTAGAAAACATGAATGAATGGGCTGGTTAATGGATGTCTTTTGACTGGTTGTAACTTACACAGATGGATGAGACTGGGGTGTTCTTTTGTTCTCGTTATAATTTATTTTTGTAGTGGAAACAGTGATGTGAAAGGGCATAAGGGTGACAGGAAGCCAAATATTCTTAGTATGTTTGCATCCAGATGCATGCCATGGACATATATTGCTGCAGATGACTTGCAAAATGATTGAGTTTATTTCTGGAATACAATGTGCAATCACCTTTGAAATACCACCCTAAAATTCAATGACAGCAGTTGTGGGACTGGAATTTCTGCTAGTATTTATGCCCCTATAACATACAGGAAATCAGGCACCTTCATTGACAAGATATATTCTCAGGTGTCAGATATGCCAAAACTTATTTTGGAAATTAAGAAGGTAAGTGAAACACAGGTTTCTCTTGCAGAAGATCCCATAGTTTATCTGGTAATCAACAAGATCCTGTGGTTTATCTGGTTATCAACACTAACTTTTTCCACACCGATAGGGATACCTTCCCAGTAATGACTGAACTGCTGAATGACTACAGAAGATTAAAGGAGGAACTTACTTTAGTTTCTGCTGCCAGTCTTCTCCTCAGTATTTTTCCATGGCTATTCCTGCCACTCTAATTACGGTAAGAGGCCTGCAGGTCCCTGGATTTTTGTGTCCACCCTCACCCTGTCCTTGTATCATGGTACCACATTTTTTGCCTTCTGCACAAGCCAGTGATCTGTTGAAGGTCTGCACAGATTCCTGATGTCTGCAACAGACAGCTCACCTGGTTCTTGTGCTTTAACCTATATATGGGTAGCCACTTTCCTTTAAACTTCCTCCATCTCAGTCCTGCTTACATTCTACCCCACCTTCCTTCTACCCTGGCACCTTCTTGCTTTTTGAGCAAAGTGCTCATTCAGTACCTCAGATTGTGACAGTCTCCTGTAAAATCCATTCCTGCCATCTTTGCTCAGTCTACTCAGTTTTGTTGTTCTTCTCCTTCCTCTTTCAGCTGTCTAAAATGGTCTTGCTTTCCTTTCTGATTCTTTTTGCTAACTGCATTTCACCTTTAGCCTTGGATGTCCTTACCATCTTTGTTAACTATTTTCTTAGCCTGTTTTATTTACACACCTTTACCTCCTCCCTCCTAGTTTTCCACCTATAGTATGTTGATGCTTCTGATAAGGCGAGTTATATCCTAATACATTCTAGTTTTTAATATGTTAGAGGTAGTGTCATCTTTACTGTACTTGGGGCTGGTTGGGAAGAAAAATTAATACTGTATAGGATTCCAGCAGAGTTGATGGAATTAGCATACACACAGCAGGGTGAAAAAAATAGGGCACTTCCTCACAGCATTAATAGATTTGGGGGTATTGGTAGGATTAAGAAAACCTCTCCAGTGGGATTAAGGGAAATATGGAGGGATCAAAAAGAGTGCCTGAGATGGGGAATTCCAGCAATATTACAAAGACAGGAAGGCCTCAGCAAGCTTAATAAGCAAGAATAAATTAATAACATTAGACTGTTAGAAGGGTAAACTGAAGTATGGAGGCCACCCCCCAAAAAAATTAGTCTGTGGATCTAGGAAATCAGTTCTACTGTGATCTACTGACTGTTAAAAAGATGGTAGGAATCTAACATTATTATTAACTGTGTACTTGGATATAATACAATGATGTTACTGTCAACATTTTGGTTTTCCTCACTTAAATAATATCCATAATTAATACCCATAATTCTTCAAAAAATAGTTTAGAAACAATGGTATTGAAAAGGTTTCTCTTACAAAACTAGACAGAGTTCCATACTTTAGATTTTCAGAACTTTGTTGGGTATTGTTTCTTAGAGTATGCACGAAGAATGGCCATACTGTGTTTTACTTATATACTGACTTTATTACTATACATTGCATGCATCATAAGAAATAAATTAAGTGATACTGAAAAAAAAAAGCAAAGAGGGTGAGCTCTTTTAAGAGAAGCTGTATAAGTGAGATATGCATTATTGCAACACAAGAGACGGAAATATGATGGTTAACTATGTATGCAAAAAGGAGAAACAAAATCTGAGTAGATAGCATCTTTTAATTAATTAGAATTAAAAACAACTAGGGAATTTAGTGTAATACTTAGTGGTGATAATATTTACAGTGGATGTATAAAAAGACTGTTCATTCAAGAATCCTAACGGACAGACAGAATATTACTTCAGAATGTAAACTAAATATCTTACACATCTTAAAAAGTGGATGGGAAAAACAAACTATTTAAATCTAAGGAAGATAGAAGACCCAAAGTAGCTATGAGAGGAGGAACTTATTTTGCAAATGAATGGGTTAAACAAATACAGAGACATTTTTATCCTCATGTTTATAAATTAGCGATACTGTTTATATCATGCAAAAGTATACAAATTTGCAAGCCAGGAAACTGTTCATGCAAGTGATAATACACACTGACTATAATAAAGTAACTGTGCTGTCTTTAAAAGAGACACTTGCCAGAAATCCCCAAATGCCTGGCACATGATGTCAGAATGGATCAATAACTTGAGTGCAGAGGTCCATGCCAGAGACATAAGATAGGCTCATACACTAATTATTCATACTGTTGACATGATAATAGGCATATCTTATAACTGCATTTAGCCCAAGGAAAATAACAGTATAGCTGAAAAGAGAGAATCTACAGAAATGGGCCAGAGCACAGGATTTTAAGCCACCAAAATTGACAAGAGGGATCCTGGGATTTCAGAAGGCCTCTGGGCATGAGAATTATTGTGCTGAGGATGACAAATGCACTTTCTGTTATAGTTAGTACTGAATGCATGCCAAGAAATGTCACAGCTCAGTGTAAAAGAGTTACTTAAAGAAAGCCAGTATAACAAGTTTATGGGAGAGCCACAGCACAGCAGTGTTATAACGCCATCTTGCATTTTCAGCAGAGGCCCCTATATAAACCAGAGATGCACTACTTTAAATGGGATATTCCAGTTGATAGGGAATTTATGAACGTGAGCAGTGTACTAGTGGTAAAGAAGAAGACAAAAGGACACTATGGAGATACTCTGGTATCCACTGGGGTAGCTTTAACTGTACCAGTACAATGATTGTGTCTTTCGGCTTTTCCCAGTTAGGGGTCACCACAGTGGAACTCTGGTCCGCTAATGATTGGCAGTTGATTTTTACGTACCGGCTTGCTAGGCCTGATGCACAACCTTCAAAGAAGGTACACCCATTCACGCATGTCTCCATGCAGAAGACGCTCTAGCTGAGAATCGAACTGGACAGCGTCTTACTGTGAGGCAACAATGCTACCGCACCACCACCACCGCGGGTCCAACTGTATCAGTACAATAAACCCCCCATTTCTGTTGATTTTTATAAAACAGCGCTACTAAATCTGAAAGACCCTTTTGTATTCTCCTAAGCTATTACACTCCCATGAAATGTGATCCCAATTCCCAATAACCTCTTCTCTACATCTCTAATAATTATAACTGGTTCATGGAAACATCCTATGTAATTTGTCCTGGGTATAAAATACTTATGCAAAGACATCTCCTCCTGTATATCTGGAGTTTTCTGGATTTATTTTAATGTTATATATCTATTGCCAGTCTTCTGTTTTTACCTTCCAATCTACCCTTTCCTGCCCACCTTTTGGCTACATTTTCTATATTATGTGCCCTTTATTAGTGCTTTATATAGCTTACTCACCAACCCTTTTTTGCTTGTTGTCTCAGTCCTTGCTTCTATCAAAACACTAATCAACTCCCGTTTCACTAACCCTCTCGGTTTATTTTCCAGTCCCATTACTTTTATTTTCAATGTCTTACTAAACTCTAGCATTACTCAACACAGCTTTAAATAAACCATAATAATCCCATTACTCAAAGTAACCCTTCCTGCCTCAGCTACATCATCCCATAGCTAATTTATGTCCACTCACAAAAACTCTCAAAAAATAAGTTACAACCAGATCCTTGAATATATCTTTATGTATGATATCCTCACAGACAAACAACACTGTTTCAGACCTTCATATAGTACCCAAACAACTTTTTATTCTCTTACTAAGCTTATTTACAAATATACAGATCAGAGCCTTCTAATAGCAGCCATATCCCTTGATACAAAACATGTTTTTGAATTAGTTGATCACTCATTGCTTATTGATAAATTGTCCACCAGTGGACTGTCAGCAGAAGTGAACTGTTGGTTTTGAAAATTATCTTACAGGGCACATATTAAAGGACTTTGGAGCCGGAACAAGTTCTTCCTCTGGAGAAACACACTCAAGGGATCCTCACAGATCAGTCATTGGTCCATCACTCTTTTATCTTTTTATAAATTACCTATTTTGGGATCTCTCTTAATTAAATTGCCTTTAGTATGCTGATAATATTGTGTCATTACTAAATCTGTGAATTCTATACCCGTTCCAAGGAATTACAGTATCATTTTTCTATCCTTTGGAGCTGGTTTCTTATAAACAGTTTACTAATTAATATATCCATAACTAATCTTATGCTCTTTAAAACATCAGCAGGGGAGAGGGTTTGGCATAATGGTAAAGGTCGTTGACTCAGAGATATACGGTAGAAAGTCTAAATCTAACCTTTGGTTGTTGGCTAGGCTTGTAATATTCTGCAGACTGATAACCTATATTTTTGCCTCCCTGACCGTCTTCATATGCAACCTAGATCAATGGATGGGTGAATGCAAATTCACTCCTGGGGTGGTGCCTGTGTTCCTCCTGGACAAAGGAAGTCGGTATTAACTACCATAGATCTTTACCTCTGTGAACTTCACTCACCTAACAACTGACAATTGGGGCAACTCAGGATAAATATGGCTAGGCTTGTAAGGGCTCTATGGCCGTTGGTCTAGTAACCTCCTATGAACCTATGAACAGCAGCTTAAAAAAACACCAATGCAATTATCACTGACCTAGTGGCACAGCCTTACCACTCACTACAACGCAAAAATATTTAGGGTTAATCCTTGAACCTAACTTAACATTTACTCCACACACTGAAGCAATAATCACAAAAGATCTTTCTCAAATGAAAGTCTTATATAGAGTATCTAGTCTAAATAACCCATTAGGTTAGAAAAGCCATAGCTATAGGTGTTCTTATACCTAGAAGAGAGTATACACTACCGGTCATTTTACTTTTCTCCACACACAATTCAAATACATTACAGATCACTGAAAATAAATAAATGAAGATTCATTCATCTTGCACACTCCAGAGAACACCACTGTTATGTTATCTCAAAGTTCATCTGGTTCCCAGTTGAAGACAGGGCTAGACTGCTTCTCAATGCTCTCATCTGCAAGTTGTTGAATGAGTCCTACTGCCCTCCTATAAATCCAATTCTTTTTTTTTAAAGAATCACATATATCCTCTTTTGGAAAAAAACAAAAACAAACTGCAGTTAGTGAGACCCACTCCCCCCTCCACACACATACTTTTTAGGCTTATTTTTACTGAAACAGCCTTTCCCCAAATGGCTCCTGCCATCTGGAATGACATTTCAGATGAACTAAATAACTCCACTGACCTCTTACGTTTTGAAAAGGATCTTAAATCACAGCTCAGAAAAGCTAAGAAAAAGACATGACTTGCAGATTAAAAAAAAAAAAAAAACACCTGCTCTTAAGGCATCCAATAAGTACTAATTACTTATCACTTTCTACTGCTGAGACTACATTTGCTTTATGTTTTCTCTTTACACGTGCTACAAGCTGTTATCCAATGGACTGAGATATCACCTGTACTTTACAAACTGCTTAGACTACTGTTTCCTACATTACAAACATTCTAGCAACTTAAAGTATACTGCTGCTAACAAACAAATGTGCTGATTAACTATTTCTTACATTATATGCAAACCATATTGTACACCCATATATCGCTTTTCATTATTTTTGAAATTTACTTTAGATTGTAATTCTTTTTAATGTTTTTTTCTCGTATTTTTTTCATTGTTATTATTGCATTTATGTATTGATGTATTTTTACTCTGTTTTGTTGATAATGTCGGCCCAGGTCATGGCTGAAAAGGGTCTTTGAACTAAATCATTTACTCAGTTAACAAACTAAAACACCTACATACATACATACAGACAGACATACAGACATACTTACATACTTATATGTGCTAATTTTATCCCTAACCCTTCCTCTGCCTTAACCCCAGCCCAGCATACTACTTTCCTAACAGTAGAACCAGTTGGACAACGGTTGATGTTGGATTTGTAGCTGGGGTTTACAGATTCAGTGCTTTTTTTAGTTGGAAGGAAGTATTCAGTATCAGTGTTTTATGCATTTGTTCTTTTTTTTCTAACATTTAAGGTTCTCTCTTTTGTGCAGTCAACCTTTCATGATATAATATATATCTAACTATGTTTCTGTCTCTCTCTGTGTGTGTGTGTGTGTGTGTGTGTGTGTGTGTGTGTGTGTGTGTGTGTGTGTGTGTGTGTATATATATATATATATATATATATATATATATATATATATATATATATATATATATATATCAAGATATATTAAAGCTTTCATGATTTAATTATATATCTAGATAGATTTGCAGGGCATTTGTTCAAAATATACTTTTGTCAGAATATGTAAGATGTTTGTTGAATTTGCTTTGTGAATGTGTTTTGGTGCATGTGTGTGTATTTGCATAGTCAGAGTATATGTGTGTGTATGTGCGCGCACATGTGCGTGAATGTGCTTTACGTTGGTGTGTGTACATGGATGCATTTTAATGTACTGGTGGGTGAGTACATGCAAAGGCTTTTGCTGTATGATCACTGGACAGTGTGGTTGAAGAAATTTTTCATTTTCATCACTATTGTGTGATTGTTGAGTTGGTATATACAAATGTACACACACCAACGTAAAGCACATTCACGCACATGTGCGCGCACATACACACACATATACTCTGACTATGCAAATACACACACATGCACCAAAACACATTCACAAAGCAAATTCAACAAACATCTTACATATTCTGACAAAAGTATATTTTGAACAAATGCCCTGCATCTCAAATGCGCAGGTGAAAGCTGCTCTCTCTAAAGCTAAAAACACAGCATCAATGGGACTGGATGGTGTCCCCGGCTGTGTGCTACACGAGCTAAATGAGGAATTAAACCCGCACATAAGGCAGCTGTTTAATCTCAGCCTTACCACAGGATACGTGCCCAAGGAGTGGCGTACGGCAACTGTGGTCCCACTCCACAAAGGCGGTGCCTCTACGGACCCTGGTAATTACCGCCCCATAAGCTTAACAAGTCTAGTCTGCAAAGCTATGGAGAGGATCATAATGGAGCTCATAAACAAAGATATACGGGACTTGCAGACATTGGACCCAACCCAGTTTGGCTTTGTCAAGGGAAGATCATGCCTTTTGAACTTGGTTGACTTCTTGAAACATTCACCAAGGCCATTGATGAGGGAAGGCAGTCCATACAGCCTACCTTGACCTTGCAAAGGCTTTCGACACAATACCCCACTCGGGTATTGTAGAAAAACTTACCAGCTTAAATGTAAACCCATATGTCACAAGATGGGTTGCAAACTGGCTTAAGGACAGAACCCACAGGGTTAGAGTTGCTGGCGCTGTGTCAGACTCCAAGCCGGTCACAAGTGGTGTCCCACAGGGCTCGGTCCTTGGCCCCTATTGTTTGGCATCTACTTCTCAGAAGTACAGGCCAACATGGGAGGACTTTGGCTGACAAAGTTTGCAGGCGATTGCAAACTGGGCCATAGTGGAAAGTGCATCGGACACGGATATCCTTCAGAAGGGACTCACGGAAACAGATAGCTGGTGCCAGAGCCATGGCCTGAAGTTAAACGCCAAAAATGTATAGTCATACCCTTCGGGAAAAACAAGGTAACCCCAAGCTACCATATAGGTGGCAATCCACTAAGCACAGAAGAGGTTATCAGGGACCTGGGGACCCAGGTTGACAGTGGCCTTTCTTTTGACACTCACATTGCTAAAGTGGTTAGAAAGACCTTCTACATTGCCCACCTGATCATGAAGGGATTCACATCCAGATCTAGTGAGGTCATTGTTCCCCTGTACTCTTCACTTATCAGACCAATGATCGAGTACAATGCCCCATTCGGGATGTATCTCACCCGACATCTGCAGCAATTGGAGAGACCCCAAAAGTTCCTCACCAAAAGGATAAAGGGACTCCAAAATCTGTCATATGCTGCCAGATTGAAGAAACTCCAGCTCTATTCAGTCGCATACCGTCTGCTCAGAGGTGACATGTGCCTGACATACAAGGCCATGTCCAACCCGAATTAATGGACATGCTCCACCTCAAAAATCCAAATCCACCAAAACCACTAGAGCAAGCGACTTAAACCTTAGCACGGATATAAATAGGACGTGCTGGAGGGATAGATTTATCACTCAGAGACTCCCTATGCTGTGGAATAAAATCCCGGTCCATGTGAGGCAGAGCACCTCGCTGACTCTGTTCAAGAGAAATCTAGACCTGTGGATGGGAGATCGTAGGTTTACCCCAGGAATCATCTCTGTGTCACTGCTGGACAGAGGCACAACAAACTAATGGGCACAGTATTTTTTCATATGAGGGGTGGTGTAAGCCACAATAATTTGGGCTAGGCTTATAAATGCCTTAGGGCAGATAGCCTAGTATAAACCTATGAACCTATGAACCTATAAGAGGGGAGGGGCACAGTCATGTGGGTATATGGGAGACAAATGGCCTTTTTTTAATCTTAGCTTTTTTGATATGTTATGCAGTTGATGATATTTTTTTTACTGTAATTTAGGAAAGTTACAATCAGCAGTTGATATACTCATACACATTTTTTGCATGAATGTGCATTTGAAACCACAAATGGTTGAATAAAATTGACTGAAAATTCACTTGAGTTAACCAGAATTGACTGAAAACTTTAGACGTCTATAGACAGTATTTGATGGCGTCATTTTTGATCATATGAGTTATTAGGGAAGTAAGCTTAGCAGTGTATGTGTGGACTGCAATGGCCAGCAATATGAAAAGCAACATGACATATGCAGATGTTTGTGTTCCAGCACTGATTCGGTGTGTGGTGGTTTTTTTTCTTTTATCCATGTGTGTGCTATCATGGAGATAATATATGCAAGTAAGAGGGACAAAATCCATCACACTTAGGGGGTGCTGGGGACTTCCATTCTGACAATGTGTTTTTTTTAATTTGTAGAGTAGAACGTTTTCAGTGAATTGTGAATAGGTCACAGGAGTTTTCATTCAAACATATTTTCAGTCATTTATGGCCACGGATTTCTCTTTCAGTCAGAGGCACATTCATTCAAATGATATAGAACTGTGTGTGTGTGTGTGTGTGTGTGTGTGTGTGTGTATCATTTTCATGCAACTGACAGGATATTGTCTGAATTTTGTAATGCTAATCCACCTGAGAATTGGTCACAAAGGCTGCAAACAACTAAACAGTTTTAAATTGGGCAACTTAATAAAGGCAGAAAAGGAAAAAATCTGCTGTTATATTCTGTCACAGAAAAATGAAATAAAAGACAAAACTGATATACCTAGGAGCAAAAAGAACTAGCTTTTAAAAGAGACTTAAATGAATACCTTGTCTGTTGTGTACTTGAGCACTATAATGCATTAATGTCAACATTTCAAAGACATTTTAAATGCATTTGAAATTATTAGAAGAAATTACTGAAATGTTGGTTTCTTAGTATCTTGCATCTTCAACAAAGAATGACAAAACCAAGTATTTGTTCAAAGCTAGAATTTTACTGCTGTCTGTCACATCCCAGAAGAATATTTGTGTTGTCTCAGAATATTTGTGTCGTCTCTCTGTCATGGATTCTACATGACTTTACATTAAAATAAACTCAAAACCGAAGGCTTTATTCAGCAGCACTTTGACACCAGGAAAGATAAAGAAACAAGACTGGCTTAAACATGTTTTCTTTTTTCAAATGATCTTACTTTCCCTTTCTCTGCTCACACGCACTGCATTTTTTGCTCCTTTATCATAGTTTAAGCCTCTGGATTCTTATGTGTGGGAGGATGGCAGAATGGTTAAGGTGTTTACCTTGTAGACACGAGGTGCAGGGTTTGATTCTCACATGGGGTAATTGGCTAGGCTTAAAATGGTACACAAGGGCAATTAGCCTAGTACTTATCTATCTATCCTCTTCCAGTGGCAGCTTATGGGTTCCATTCTCTTATTCTGTCTTCCAAGTTGAGAAGACATGCTTTACATGGATTTATGACAGTGAAGCATTTGTGAAACCAGAGCATAAATGTGCTCGAATTGTTATCCATTTTTTTAATTTCTCCAAATCTTTTGAGTTTCTAATACCATGACACGAATGGACCCCATTCCTAAGTCAAAGTGTGATTAAAGTTCATGAAATTAGTATTGTTTCAGTGTTTAATGTCAGCCAGAAGAGCTCTTCACAGCACCCACAATGTGCCCAGTAATGAATCCTTCTGCAATTTGTACGGTGTTACATGTACTGGTAGCATGTCTAAATATGATTGTAGACTCTTTTTTATAACACTCGTTGCTCCTACTACGATTGGAACTATCTGGGTATCTTTCTTCCGCATTGCTCTCATTTCTGCTTGCAAATCCTGATATTTTATAACTTTGTGTCTCTCTGTACGCAAGACACTGTAGTCACTGGCTGTGATGATTTCAATGATCAATGCTATTTTTGTCTTCTTTTCTTGGACAACTATATCTGGTTTTCTAACATCTATCTTTTGAACTGTTGGTAATGGATGGTCCCATGTGATGTAGACTTCATCATTTTCTATGATGCTTTGTGGTTCGTGTTTCCAGTCTTTTTCAGCCACTTTAGTACCATAATGTTTGCACAATCTCCAGTGGAGCAGTCTTGCCACATTATTATGCCTTTCAGTATACAGTCCTTCTGCCATTAGTATGTCACAACCAGCAACAAGGTGTGCGACTATTTACAATTCAGTTTTACAAAACCTACATTTGTCTGTTTCTCCCACATGTTCAATGGACTTTGTAAACCAGCGTGTATGTAGCCTACTATCCTGGGCCGCCAATATTAGCCTTTTATCTCTTGGTTTGAATTCACCTCTCCTTAACCATTCCCATGTTTGTTACTAATCATTACGAGGTTCTTCCAGAAGTTTTCTATACTTGCAACTATATATATGCATTTTCCACATTTCTTGCCTTTTCATCTGGTCCTTTACCTTACGTTCTTTCTTTTTTTTTTTTTGGCACACTCAGTTGCTGCCTGATGTTTATCTACTTCTGGTTTGATTTCCATGCCTGCTTAACGCCGATATAATTCTGCTAGGATAAGCAGAGAAGTCATCTTAGATATATTCTCTTCATGTTTCAACACTTTCACTACGTTTGGGTCTTGTGAGGTCAGCAGATATGTGTGGAGTCCCACAATTGCAAATGTATACATGTAATCAGTTTCAAGGAGGCCCATCCCTCCTGTGGAACGGGGAATATATAATCTTGGTATGCAGTGATTTGTATAAATCATTTGGTGAGCATGAGGCATCCTTCTTGTTTTAATATCTAATCTATCCAACACTTTTTGGGGTCAATGAATTACTCCAAAACTGTACTTTAGGACAGGAAGAGAAAATTGGTTTATAGCAGGGATTCTGTTCCTAGATGTCAATGCTGTTTTCAGGGTTAATTTAAGTCTTCTAAAGTATTTCCTACTAAGTTTTATATGCATATGTTCATGTTTTATTGTTGATCCTTTATCGGTTCCCAAGTATTTATACACTCCCTCTTGCTTAAGTTGTTTTATTTCGCATTTTTGTCCCAAACTGATGTTTCCCTGGCGCTGCAGTTTTCCTGCTTTAAAGGTTGCTTTTGCACATTTATCAAGACCAAATGACATTCTAATGTCATGTGAAAAGTTTTGACAACCTGCAGATGTGCTTTCAGTTCGTCATCTGATGAGCTGTACAGCTTTAAATTATTGGCAAAGAGATAATGAGAAGTCTTTAGACTTTGTTGTTTTCTAGGAGCTAAATTACAGCCATAGCCTAAGAAGTTAATTAGGCAGCTTAATGGATTAAGGGCAAGGCAGAATAGCAGCGGTGACAGAGAGTCACCATGGAGTATCCCCCTTTTGAATTTTTATCTCTGGGATAATAATTTGTCCTTTATCATGGCTTAATTGCAAAGTGGGCTGCCACTGTTTCATGGTCACTGTAATGTAATTGATCAGTGTAGGGTGTACCTTATGCATTTTTAAGCACTCTTTTATCCATGAATGTGGGATATCATCAAATGCTTTTTTGTAGTCAATCCATGCCATACTTAGATTCTTCCCCTTTTTCCAGTTCTCCACTATGACTTTAACAACAAATGATCCTTTGTTCCATATGACTTTCTTTTATTGCCCTTTTGTTTTACTGGTATAATTGAGTTTTCTTCTAAATGACTATAAACTTTGTCTGCATCAATTCCCATATATAGTTTACAAAGATGTTTGAAGGCAAGTTACTGGTCTATAATTTTTCGGGTAGCTTGCAGGTTCACTCTTAAGTAGGAGCATTGTTTTACCTGTTGTTAGCCAGGTTAGTGTCTGTCCGGGGTGTGCATACAAATACTTTTCATGGCTAAATCTTCGTGCAAAGATGTTAATACTTTTAACCAAAAGTTAGGTACTGCATCTGGGCCTGGGGTTTTCCAATTAGAGGCTTTTCTTAACTTTGTTTCATTCTCTCTGGCTGTTACTTCATCCCATTTCATATCCTGTACCTTTAAACTTCTTATGCTTTCATTTACTGCTTTTATCCAATTAGCATCTTTGTTGTGTTCCATAGGATCTTCATAGATACTTCTCCAAAATGCATCTATTTCCTCTTTTTTTGGTGGTCTTTCAATTCCTTGTACACTGTTTCCCAATTCTCTATAAAACCTTTTTGGGTCATCAATAAATTGCTTATTTTGTACTTTTCCTTTATATTTATCTGTGTATCTTCTAAGTTTTTCCACCTGTGCTGAAATTTTTACTTTATTTGCGATAGTGTATGATAGATCCTGGTCTGTTCTAATAATGAGCATTGCTTTTATCACAACTATCTTTCTTAGTATTTTTGTTGATCGATTCCATCTTCTATAGTCTTCTAACAGTGACACTTCTTGTCTTAATAACTTTATATTTTTCTCTATTCGATACTTTCATGATGGTATTCAATTTTGCCCCTTCCTTTCCCTCACTACTCTGTCTTCTTGTGATAGAACTTTATCAGTTATTAGTTTAGCTGCACAGTAATATAGCCTGTATACTTCTATTATATCACATGGATCTCTATGGACAGTCCTAATTACTGTGTTCATTTGTTTTATCAGACCTCTGACTTTTGTGGTTTTATTGACCTTCTGCAGTCTATTTTTTTCATTGATCTTAATATATCTGTCTATATCTATTAAATGAAGCAACTCTTCTCTAAGCTCATTTTCTTCCAAACTGAGGGTACATCCCTTGTTTTCCATTTCCTGTGGGAATTCTATAGAAAGTTCTATAGCATCTTCCTGTGGCACAGTCTCTTCAGTTTCATCTTGCGCCATCCATTACTCTGTCATATGGGAAATGACTGGCCTATCACTCCTCAACGCTGACTGCATCAGAGTTTCCACAGTTTCCTGTTCCTTCCCTTGCTGTTTAGCTTTAAGTGAATGTTTATAGTGGTTTCCTGTGGAAGGCTCCATAATATCTCGATATGGCACCTGACGAATTGCTTCCTGTTCCATTGGTTTCCTCTTAATTTGAATATCCATTGCTCTATCCTGTTGTGATGCTTTTTGCATTAGATTTTCTACACTGAATCCTTTACTTTGCAGGTGCTCTATAACCCCAACTTCTATTTCTTTAACTTTTCCATTACTGATCTCATTTTCTACTTTTCCTCTTTGTCTTATTTTTTTGTATTGCAAAGTTTTCCATATCTAGATTCCTTTGCCTATATTTCTCTTCAAATATCTTTGGTGCTGTTCTTTTTGTATTAGTTTTGATTTCTCCTTTGCATACATATTACACAATATTAAATCTCTTTTTCTTTCCCATGTCCAACCCATATTTCTTTTTCAGACGTCTCCTGATCTTCCTGCTTCTCCTTACTTTAAGGACTCACTCCATCATGCTGCAATGTAACCTGTGTTCGACCTTCTACACCAAATCCTTCACTTCGCAGGCACTCCATAACTTCAACTTCTATTTTTTTAACTTTTACTTTACTAATCTTCTTTTCTATGTTCCATCTTTGTGCTAGTATTTTTCTTATTGTGAAATTTTCCATATCTGGTTGTCTTTGCTTGTATATCTTTGGGGCTGCCTTCTTTATATCGATTAATTTGGCTTTCTCCTTTGCATAAATATTGTACCATTTCATATCTCTCTTTCTACTTAAATTTGTTCATGTTGTTATTTATTGACTGCACTGTGATTGTAATTTATCCTTACAATTTTATGGTCAAAGTTCTTTTATCTGGATTTGTTTTTACTTCCCAACATGCTGGCCATTCCTGAATTATGCATAATTGTATCTTCCAGCAGGATTCATAGGAGTAGCCAACATCTTTTTGGGATCCCTCACCTGTAGGTATCATGCAAACATTTTGTTTTGGTAACCTACCAGTGGATGAAGATGGGCATCATTTTCCCAAAATGTCTTTGGGCTGTTTCTTTTTTTGTCTTCAGGGAACACAGTTCAGGGATTCCAATCCCCGGCAGGTTGAACTTCAGCTACAAACAGTGAAAATGGCATGTATTTCATATGGATGATTATATCTGGTTCTCAAGTTTGTTACACTGAGGAACCTTTCATTATGCTGACTGACTCCTTTTTAAGCACTGCGATTTATTAAAAAAATGCTTCCATAATTCATAGATTCAGAGATTGTTACTAGGCTAACAGCTTGGGAGGCCTTCCTAAGCCTAGCCAAAGTTTCCCAGAAGAATAATGAAGTTCTGTATCCAAATAAGACATTGAGGGCCAGGCATCTATAAGTTACCTCTGTCTATAAGGGACATGGGTGCCAGGTCTGTTGTAAATTTCCTATTCCCCATCCACTGGTCTAGACTGCACTTAAATTGGGTTATAGACAAAGTCAGCTTCATATGGATGGGAATCCTGTTCCATAGGAAGGCCAGTCTCTGTGACACACATCTGTGCCTCTAACATGTTCTGTTTAAGTCACAGAAAAAAAATCAGGTCCTTAGACCTTGTATTTCTGGTACTGTTTGACTTACAAATGTGCAGGAGATTCATAAGTGTGGGTTGTGTGGATGCCTAGTAAGCTAGGCATAGATCACCCGTCAATAATATATTGGAGACTGAGTAGACGGAAATGGCTTTAAGGAACTCTATGTATGGCAAGCTTGTTATGCCTTGTATTCTCTTAGTAAGGAACCTCAGAGGTTACTCTAGTTGCTGCATATGCCTGGTCAGGTACATCCCAAAGGGAGAACTGGACTCTATGATTGGTCTGATAAGGGCAGAGTACAGTGGGATAATGACTTCTTTGGACCTAGATTCCATGCCCTTACTTATAAGTCTTGAAACATAAAACGATTTAGTCATAACTGTGACCATGTGGTATTCAAAGGTAAGGCTGGGTCAACTCTTAAGGGTGTATTATTAACATGGTAATTAGCTGGGATAGTTGACCAAAAGTTACAATTATGCATTTATTAGCATTGAGTTTAAGACCATGGCTTTGGCACCATTTGTTAAGAGATAAGCCTTCTTGAAGAATGCTAGTGTCTGTAGGGGAGTCAAAGACAACCCCAGCTTGTAATCTTCCACAGACTTACTATCTCATAAACTTGCAGCATTTGCTTCCACTTCAGAGAAATAGATGCCAAAAAGGAACAGCTCATGTATCAAACCCTAGGGGACTTGGCTAGTGACTGGCCTCTTGGTGGAGTTGTCTTCAATTATTTTGACCTCCTGGTCTCTATCCATGAGCCAGTTGGCTATCCAGTGGGGATAAAAGAGTTTATATCTAATTTATTGAGTTTGTCTATAATGCCTAAGTAGAGTATTGTATCAAAAGCCTTTGCCAGTTTGAGGTAAGCTGTGTGCACAGTCTTGCCCTCATCCATTGCTTTGGTGACCCTTTCAGAGAAGTCCACCAGATGTAATAGGCATGATCTTCCTTTAACAAAGCCAAACTGTGATGGGTCCAACATTTGCATGTTACCTATTTCCTCATTTATCATGTCCATAATGATACTTTCCCTGACTTTACATATGAGGCTGGTCAGACTTATGGACTTGTAGTTACCCAGATCAGTGGCTGGACCGCCTTTGTGCAGTGGGATGACTGTAGCCATCTTCCATTTCTTGGGCACAAAACTTGACTGTAGGCTCCAGATGCAAAGTGATTCAAGTGGAGCAGAATGGTCATGTTTTATGCTATTTAGTAAGGATTCCGCTATGTTATCAGGGCCCATCGATGCAGTGTTTTTGACCCTGGAAAGTGTTCCCTAGTGATGGTTGGGGGGATTGTGGTATGCGGTACTTCCTTTGGACTATCGGGAGGACTGGAGTAAGAAATCTTAGCTGTACCTGTCAGGCAAAGGGTTGACAAAGGTCTCCAGTTCTGTGTGGGCAATGCCATTTCTAAGAAGTTCTGTGCATTGTTGTGTATTTTGAAGTATCAATTAACCCTCTTAGATGCCTAAGATTGGTCAGGGTTTCTTTTTTAGTTTGTTGAGCTTTGTTTCTCCTATGCTAGGCCAATATTTATTTATTTTTGTTGTATAACTGATTGATATTGTGATTCCACCACAGTGGCAATTTTTTTGAGTTTGTCTTATTCTTAATATGAGTGGCATAGCTTGCTGTATACAGCTACCAATATGACTGCACATGGATTTTGTAAGTAGCTCAGCATATGCTATGGTGTTTACTGGGTTTGGAAGTCCATGGAAGTTAGCTAAGGTGTCACTTACTAGAGAGAGATTATCTTTGGAATAGTTCCTAAAGGTTACTGGTTTTGATGGGTCCCTGTATTTAATTTTTATTTCAAGTGATAATGCCTTATGGTCAGATCTTATGAGTGAGGACATTACATTCAGTGAGGAACATCACTCACCCATGTTTGTGAGTACAAGGTCATGGATGTATGTAAACCTGGTAGTAAAGTGGACCAGCTGTTCCAGGATGTTGGTATCAACAAAGTTTATGAATTGCTGGGCTTGTGCATTAGAAGTGGTGCAGGATTCACAATCTACAGAGGGGTAATTGAGATCTGCCTTGATCTTCATATTGGTTTAAACAGTGAGTGACTCTGGTACATTGAAATAGATAGTATGTGTTTCCTGGGACATGGAGGGGGATTTATAGGTTGCAAGGATATGAAACAAGACCATGAGTTGCACATGTATGAGGTCCAGTGGATCATACACTTTAATTAGTCTGGATGTTAGGTTGTTTTAAATATAGACTGAGACTGTAGTAGCTAGTCTAAAGGTGTGAATTACATCATAACCTTGCACTGCTGGTGTACATGACTTTAAACCATGTCTCAGTTGCTATACAGATGTCTACACTGTCTTGGGAGAGGAAGGCCTGCAGGGAGTGGAGTTTCTTGTTAAGACTTCTAGCACTGAGTAGTACCACCTTCAGATATTCCTTCATAGATTCAGTTAAGTTGGGAGGTTTATCAGTTTGCCATTGCCTAAAAAAGGCACTATGGGGTTGAAAAGGTCTTTTCCAATATCCAAAGGCCTAGAAGGGATAAATGCAGACCATCCCTAACAAAGCAGCCTGGTCTATCAACCATGTCCTCCCAGCCTGTCAAATATTGTACCCCCTTGGATTGACACCAGAATTAATCCAATTGTTAAAATCAATCATTTTCTGTTGGTAATGGGGCATCATCCTTGAAAAAGGTGGTATGCTTCTCAGTGCTAGACTCACACCTGCCTGAGACATATAATCAGCAATCTCAATAATGTTTCGCTTCATATTGCCAAGGGAGGTATATCTCAAGTCATTAACACTGACATGGACTATGACAGTCATACTGGTAACTGTGGTTCAATAACCTAAGTGCCTGTGTGACTTGACAGATCCCAGCCCTAGAAAGGCAGCTAATTGTGAATCTCTCCTTACTCAGTCTAGTGAGGGTGTGACACCCCTCTCTTGGCCAGTAATCAAGGAGACTGAATCCTCACCACTGACACTGGAGAGAGACATTCACTTGGAATACAAATGGATACACTCAGTATTTCCAGATGCAGACCTCTCTGCATCAAGCACATTTTCCCTTAAAAACACAGAGGAAACACACTCAGTCCAGGGTCTGGATCCCTCTATCTGTCTCCCTCCAGTTTCCCAGTAAAACTCCCCACTGGTACAGATGTAGGGTTAGGTCCTTGGCTGGAGTGCCCAAGCCAAGTCCTCCATCACCCTCTCTGTGACACCAGTGCTTCATATCCCTACTCCAAGTTGCTGACACACACACACACACACACACACACACACACACACACACACACACACACACACACACACACACACACACACACACACACACACACACCTTGAAAAGCTTGGCACATATTTAGCTGCTGTGCCCCCTTCTGCCCAGAGTATAAGGTAGCTATCACTGCCACCAGGCACTCCACAATCAGCTACTCTAAAGCCCTTAACAAAGGGTGTCCAATTATACCGTGTAATATTAATATTAATACAATTGGTAGTAGTTGACCAAGACAGCTACGCCTTCAGGACGGGTCCACAAAGTGTCACCAAATAAATATAAGCATTCTCAAAGGTTAAATACTTTCTAAAAGGGACCAGCCACAATAAACGTTTTAAATATATTTAATAATAAATGATAAAAGAGGACAAAAATACAGAATATATATTTACAGTAAACCAGAGAGTTCAAATAACAGGAAATATTGAAAATAACACTGATGGAAAGCCTCAGAAAAATAAAGAAAAGCAATATCTAAACTAAGCTTCATTATATTTTCCTAGTGAAAACCACCGCAAATTCAAAAGCCAAGAACTCGACTCAGGCCAGTCCAAAACGTAAAAAACATGAAAAACAACAAATTTTATTAAGCCACTGTAAAAGCTTTTCATTAGTACCTTGCACTAACTTCTTCAGACAAGCAAAACATTCACACCATTACAAGTGAGTTTAAATACCAGCATTGAAACACTTAACCACTCCCCTTGCTCTCCCTTTAGCTCCTTAAAGGTACAGATCACAACTAAATAAGGTGCATTTGCAATTCTCTATTAACATAATAAAAAATTCATACACTGAGACTGTAATAATAACAGGCTGTGAAACTGAAAGAAAAAAGCCCAATATTTTGATTATTGAACTATATAAAGTAGATAAATATGTAAAATATATAAAATAACATAAAAATAACGATGTTCAACCTACAGCATAAATGCTAATAATGGTAGCGCGACACTTCCTAATCAAAAATTACCTATGCATACATTGTATCTTGCCTGCTTTCAAGTAAAATAACTAATATAATAAATAAACGAACTAAGAAGTAAAACTGCTGACAAAGTCCACGAATCACCCAACAAATTTATTGTATTGTAAGCGCTTTCATGCACCTCTCATGAGTGCACTTCTTCAGACAATTACATAAAACCAACAGCCATATTTTATAATCAAGTCAATCAGTTAATTAACCAATTAATATAATAACATCTTAAAAGGCACCATTGTGTCCTAATAATCTATATTAAAAACTGTTTGTTAAACTAACAGCACTATTAAGAAAAAACATACTAAATGTTTTAGTTAAAAACACAGGTAAGAATAAAAATAAACTATATTAATTCAAGAAATCAAAAAATCATTTAACGTTTCAAGGCTTTTAACCGGAGTAAACATTTAATGGAAGAAGCATAATTTATTCCAGGATGAACGTAAGCATTTGTTCTAAGTTGCCATATAAGTTCCTGTTCCTCTAGTTTTAATTGCCAAGGACCACCCCTAGGGTTAGGAATAACTTGTTGCACTACAGTAAATTGAAATCTATGAGAATTGAATTCATTAATGTGTCTAGCCAGGGCATTGGTAACCGTGCCCTTAGATATAGCATAAATGTGCTTGTATATGTGCTGTTTAAGTTGGCGTTCAGTCTTGCCCAGATAAAAAACTGGGCAGGACTGACATGAAGCCAAATAAACAACGCCCTGGGATTCACAATTGTACTTGTCGTGGATTGAAAATCTACAACCCTTGATGTAAAAGCAAGACCCTGTTTGAATATATTTGCAATACTTGCACCTACCACATTTAAACATGCCCTTCTTATGTTTATATTTACCATGGGATAGTTCAAATAATGTCTTTAAGGAAACAACTACGGGTTTCAAACCCAGTGTTTTCTTAAGACCTGAGTCTTGTAAAATGAAATCCCAGTTGTTATTTAATATTTCCCTAAGTGCAAATGACACATCATCAAATTGTGTAATAAAACTGTAACATAATTTTGTTTGTTAGATAACATAGTGGACTGTATTGTCTGTGAAAAAACCTCAGGTGCATGAATCAGATTAGTAGAATCATGGTCACTAGTTAAAATAGGACCCCAAAGCCCTTCAAGCCTTTTACATGAAACTTCCGTAATTAAGGCTTGAATTAATGAAGATGGGTATCCACGATTGGAAAACATCCGACTTAACGTATTACACTCATGGTGAAAATCGTCATCATGGGAACACATCCTGGACGCTCTAACTAGTTGACCTTTTACAACCCCTCGTTTTTGAAAAAATGGATGGTTACTAGTAAAATGTAAAAAAGAATTACTATAGAAGGGTTTTCTATATATTGTAGTTCTAAATTTATCATGAACATCATCCTTATATATATTAATGTCCAAAAAGTTAGTGGCGTACTCCTGGTATTGGAATGTAAAATCCAAAAATGATGTAAAGGAGCCCATTGTTTCAACCAATCTCTCAGCGTCCAATTGTGTACCTTTCATTATAATAAGGATGTTGTCCTGGTACCGTGTATACCAAACAACTAGGCTATTAAACAGTGGATGGGCAAATAAAAAAGAATGTTCCCAAAATGCCATGACAGAGTTGGCGAAACTGCCCCCACATGGGGAGCCCATAGCAATACCTGATTTCTGAAGGAACAATTCCTTTCTAAACATAAAATAGTTGTTACTTAAAACAATGTCTAATAAGGCAATAATCACATCAATGTCTGATCCCGGGATTTGTTTCATAAGTAAAAAATCCCTTACCCATTCTAAACCTAGTTGTTGTGGAATAACCGTGTATAGATCCCTAATATCCACGGTCAAAAACCCATAATTCTCATCAAAAGGAATAGTATTCAAATGATGTAAAACATGCCATGAATCACAGCAAATCTGGGCTTCTGTTTTCAATACATCTTTCAATTTGGCATCTACCCATTTAGCACATGCATATGTGATGGAATTACGTCCATCAATAATAGGCCTAAGAGGGGGGTTGCTCATGTTTTTGTGTAATTTAGGTATTCCGAAGATTACAGGAATCAAAGGTGCTGGCATTGTTAAATAGTGATATGTATCTAAGGAAATGCTTCCTTCAATAAACAAATCACTCAAAAAATTTTTGATACGTTGGTAAGCTTGATTAAGTTCATTCAGAGAAACCTTGTTGTAATTTGAAGTAGAAAGCATATTAGACATCCTACAATCGTAGTCTGCCTCATCCATAAAAATGGCACCACCACCCTTATCAGGCTGCATTACCCGAATGTTATGAATTTTAATAAATTCAATAAGCTCCCTGTCACCTTGGGAAATGTTGTCATGTTGTTTATATCTATTATGGAAGTAATCAGTAACTAAAGATCTAAAAGACATTTCAGTTACTTTCTCAAACAACGCCAAATTATTATTCAATGGAGGATTGAATGTGCTTGCCACACGTTCATCAGATACAACACAACTAGAGTTGCCAAACATAACATTCAGGTTCAATTTACGTGTAAATATTTTTAAGTCACATAAAATGCGTGCTAGGTTAGGCTTCATACTGGGAACAAAGTTAAACCCTTTTGTTAACAATTCTACTAAATCCATTGGAATAACTTTAGAAGTAAAGTTAAAGACATTGAAATCACATTTAGCACTTTGTAAAATAGTTAAATGTCCCAATAAAGTCTCGTTGGTTACCTCCTGCGCCGATTGTTCTTCTAGCACTGTGGATATTGGCCCCGATTGAAGTTCGAATTGTGTGGGGTTACTTTGTGGTTGCCCTTGTAAAAACCCCGATTGTTTTCATTGTGGCCCACTTGCTGGTTCTTGTTGAAAATTCTCGCACTACGCCGAGGTTCAACATTATTCCCCACATTTGGATCGCCATTATTGGTCTCCACCAGATGTGTGATGTCATCAAAAGAAGACATTTCACTGTTGTTAGTTGTCATGGCACCCACAACCGCCGAAAGACTATGATTAACATCTCCGTGTGGAACCAGAGGATCAGGGTAGGCACGATGATGTTCGTACGCAAACTTGTCATGACTTATTTTGCGTTTCTTAGTTTCAGAAATTTTGACTAAAAGAGAATCGATACTAGAAAAGATTATCTTATAATCATATTCGTACCGCCCAAAATCACAATCAGAGGTAATAGCATTGTCCAAAATGTCCAATTGAAGCTTCATGTCACCCATTTGCTTGGTATATTGGGTAATAAGTATTCCCAAAAAGTCCAAACCCTGTTTGTTGAAAAATTGTATAAGTTGTAAATGAAAGTCAGAGTTTTTAACTACGCCGGATGGATATTTATATTGGCGTAGCCCTTTAGGGACTAAATTTAACCTGATACATTCCTCGAAATATAAAACTTAAATTTGCAGCTTTTTATATTTCAAGAGCAAATTATCAAACTGTTTAAGCTTTGAAACAATGTTATTAGAGTCTTCCTGGCGTTGATTAGGTTGAGGCAGAGCGCCAGGATCCATGGAATGGAAAATATTAATCGGCATATTCATAAAATCAATTAACTTAGGCAAAGCCCCGATATTACCTATTGTAGAAACATCCTGGTTGGTTAAATTGTTCCTGATAGAAACCGGAACGTTGTTAACGTTATTATCAGATGGTCCTGTTAAAACCACCGGAACATCACCTGGTGTTGTTTGAGTTGAAACAGGTTGAAGTACACATGGAGCAGAAGAACCTGGCAAACTACCATGAAATGTAACTCCAGGTTTAGGTCGAACAACAGCTGTAGTATCTCTCCCCTGGTCGGACATTCTCCTCTCCAGGTCGTCGACTCTTAGAGTAAGCTGCTGAATAAAAGCTGTAAGATTACCGATAGGGTCAGCCTCCCGATTGGAAGCTCCTGGGCTGTTGGGACTCGAAGTAAACATGGACTGAGATTGCGGGTTACCCCTACTTTCAACCATGAAAAACAAAAAAACAGCAAACAAGATAAATGAACTAAGAAGTAAAACCGCTGACAAAGTCCACGAATCACCCAACAAATTTATTGTATTGTAAGCGCTTTCATGCACCTCTCATGAGTGCACTTCTTCAGACAATTACATAAAACCAACAGCCATATTTTATAATCAAGTCAATCAGTTAATTAACCAATTAATATAATAACATCTTAAAAGGCACCATTGTGTCCTAATAATCTATATTAAAAACTGTGTGTTAAACTAACAGCACTATTAAGAAAAAACATACTAAATGTTTTAGTTAAAAACACAGGTAAGAATAAAAATAAACTATATTAATTCAAGAAATCAAAAAATCATTTAACGTTTCAAGGCTTTTAACCGGAGTAAACATTTAATGGAAGAAACATCATTTATTCCAGGATGAACATAAGCATTTGTTCTAAGTTGCCATATAAGTTCCTGTTCCTCTAGTTTTAATTGCCAAGGACCACCCCTAGGGTTAGGAATAACATGTTGCACTACAGTCAATCCATGACAAGTACAATTGTGAATCCCAGGGCGTTGTTTATTTAGCTTCATGTCAGTCCTGCCCAGTTTTTTATCTGGGCAAGACTGAACGCCAACTTAAACAGCGCATATACGAGCACATTTATGCTATATCTAAGGGCACGGTTACCAATGCCCTGGCTAGGCACATTAATGAATTTAATTCTCGTAGATTTCAATTTACTGTAGTGCAACAAGTTATTCTTAACCCTAGGGGTGGTCCTTGGCAATTAAAACTAGAGGAACAGGAACTTATATGGCAACTTAGAACAAATGCTTATGTTCATCCTGGAATAAATGATGTTTCTTCCATTAAATGTTTACTCTGGTTAAAAGCCTTGAAACGTTAAATGATTTTTTGATTTCTTGAATTAATATAGTTTATTTTTATTCTTACCTGTGTTTTTAACTAAAACATTTAGTATGTTTTTTCTTAATAGTGCTGTTAGTTTAACACACAGTTTTTAATATAGATTATTAGGACACAATGGTGCCTTTTAAGATGTTATTATATTAATTGGTTAATTAACTGATTGACTTGATTATAAAATATGGCTGTTGGTTTTATGTAATTGTCTGAAGAAGTGCACTCATGAGAGGTGCATGAAAGCGCTTACAATACAATAAATTTGTTGGGTGATTCATGGACTTTGTCAGCGGTTTTACTTCTTAGTTCATTTATCGTTTGCTGTTTTTTTGTTTTTCATAATATAATAAATATGATAAATATAATAATTAATGCATACTGTCCTAAGCATCTAAATAACTAGAACAGCTACCCAAGAAAAATAATATAATATTAATATATATATATATATATATATATATATATATATATATATATATATATATATATATATATATTATATAATATAATATTCTTTGGCAATTAAGATTGGAAGCATATCACCCCCCTGGTCTCAACAGCTTGTTATCCATTAGTTGTTTTTTAAAAACTTAAAAGTTTGAAGAGGTGACGAGCTGTTTATTCTCACAATTTTTTAAAATGAGAGTCAAAAAATGAAAAATGAGAGTCGACAAATTAATGGTTTCATAACTCTTTATTAGTCGACAGTGGTGGAGGGTTAATAGTTATCAGTTATTGTTATGATTATACATCATGATCATTATTTTACAATATATATTATTGATTCATATTTTATTATTTAGTAATTTTAGGTCTAGATACGCTAATTTTTAGACCTGTTTTATTTAATGACAGTATTAAACCTATACTGAGTAGCCTAAATTCATGTTATGTTATATTATATTATATGTTATGTTATATTATCTTATATGTTACATGTCATATTTTATATTTTTATATTTTTATTATTTTTATTATTTAGTGAGATATGATTATATTATTTTTCTTGAGTAGCTGTTCTAGTTATTTAGATGCTTAGGACAGTATGCATTAATTATTATATTTATTATATTTATTATATTAGTTATTTTACTTGAAAGCAGGCAAGATACAATGTATGCATAGGTAATTTTTGATTAGGAAGCGTCGCGCTACCATTATTAGCATTTATGCTGTAGGTTGAACATTGTTATTTTCATGTTATTTTATATATTTTACATATTTATCTACTTTATATAGTCCAATAATCAAAATATTGGGCTTTTTTCTTTCAGTTTCAAAGCCTGTTATTATTACGGTCTCGGTGTATGAATTTTTTATTATGTTAATAGAGAATTGCAAATGCACCTTAGTTAGTTGTGATCTGTACCTTTAAGGAGCTAAAGGGAGAGCAAGGGGCGTGGCTAAGTGTTTCATTGCTGGTATTTAAACTCACTTGTAATGGTGTGAATGTTTTGCTTGTCTGAAGAAGTTAGTGCAAGGTACTAATGAAAAGCTTTTACAATGGCTTAATAAAATTTGTTGTTTTTCATGTTTTTTACATTTTGGACTGGCCTGAGTCGAGTTCTTGGCTTTTGAATTTGCGGTGGTTTTCACTAGTTTGTTTTTCCGGTCTTGAAAGTTCATTATATTTTCCTGACTGACCCTAGGAGAATTACTATTCCCTACTTACTTAATAGAGCAAAGCAGATGATATGGTGAATGACCCTTCTTGTTGTCAGGCCCAAGACAGAATACTCAAAAATACTGTCTGTAATATCTAAAACATAATTTCCAAGATGGCAGTTATAATATATTTGTAACATAAACATCTGTACAAATTAGTTTGATATTCAAATGCCATACATTTCTAATACATTTGTAACATAAGCATTTGTGCAAATTAGTTTGATATTCAAATGCCATACAGTTCTAATACATTTGTAACACAAGCAACTTGTATAAATCAGTTTGATATTATTTACAGAAATCCAGCTGGCTATGCTGGCATGAGCCCATATCATCATAGAGGGGAATACTGGTGTGCCTCACTATCAAATCACCATTGACAAGGAAATTTGGTTGTGGGCTGGTTTGCTTTAAGGGATCAGCAGAAGAAGCACTGGATACAGTGCTACTATGTATAGCTGTGGGTGGTGTTTTAATGTAGTGTTTATGTGATGGCTGAGGAAATTTTCTTATTGTGCTGTTCAGGAGATCTTAGTGTTTTAAGAAGGTTACCTGTAAGTGCCTCAGCATGAGTAGTTTTATGTGTAGTGTCTTTACCCTGTGATGCAAGCATGGTGCAAGTGTCACTGACAACCTCTATAGGATTAGTTTTGGTTGTATGAGAGAGTTTTGCTTCCAGAATTAAAGTGTATTTTCACCTCTTGCATACTTTATCTATTTTATTAAGAATAACTGGGTTGTAAGCATACATGAAGCAATTGCTACAGTACCTCAGAATACATCTCAACCAGACAGGCCTCAGAGAGAGTTGGGAAGTGCATATCCTTGACTGCTGGTCTACTAGGGAGGAGTGAGGGAAATTTAAATATTGACTAGATCAGTACCACAAGGAATTTGATGATCAATCCACAGCAGTGTGCAAACTGTATGCTCTAGTAGTTACAAGAAATCTGTCTAGAGAGTAAGGGTATTTTAACAGAGACTTACAATGTGACAGATCAGCTGCTACACAGATTACAAGGGGAAATTGTGCTATAATATATTGGCATCTATGCAGATCACTGCCAGGTGCTGCTGCATGGAAAGCAGCAGTTCTAACTAAAGACTGCAAAATGTCACAATGTTTGGTTATTCAACACAGAAACACTCAATTAATGTAGCTATGCAAAACATTAGGAAAATCAAGTGCCAAAACAGCGCATATAGTAAAGTAAGCCTTAGCTTGCTCGTAGGTTATGAGCCAAGCATACTCTCACTAAAGTGGAATCAATGCAGTTGTAACTGTAAAAATGGTAAAAAAGTGAAGATATTCAACACAGAAACACTCAATTAATGCAACACAAAATAAGTGCTGAAACAGTTGGTATGGTAATGTAAATCTTGGCTTTTGTAGAGTTTAGCAGAAACCAGCAATATTTCTCTTCTCAAGTAGCATGAATGCCAAATCTCACCAAATGCCTCAGGCTCACAGATTAAAAATGTAAACTCTAGCAAATCAGATAAAGTAAAGGTACAGTAAGACATACACCAGAAATTCCCATCTCAGAAGGGCCTAGGTTGTCCTCTCCTGCCATAGGAGTGTAGATGACACACCTTCTTAATGTAAAATAACTGGATCTCAGCCCACGTGCTTAAATCTAAAAAAAAAAAAGACACAATAACAGTCACAATAAGCCTTCACCAGCAATTCCCAGCTCAGAAGCATGGAGGCTACCCTGTCCTCCTACATGAATGTAGATCACAAACCCTCTTAATGTAAAATAACTAGTTTGGAGGTCAGAACACAGACACTTTTAAAATAACAAACATGATAAGCCTTCAACCAGCAACCAGCAGAATGCTTCATAATCATACTTTAGAATGCTTTGCAATCATACTAAAAAGCAAATAAATGAAGACAAATAAACAATACTTTAATAACTTTCAGAATAATACTAAACACAACCCTAAAAAATATTGGACATCCCTTAAAGAAATCTTACATCCTGGCCAAAAATTTAACCCAAACCCGTCTCCCAGTAACTCACCACTCAAAACTGCAATACAGTTCAACTCTTTAAAAGCAAACAAACCAAGAAGCGACAACACTGTTGTTTTGGTTCACTGTGATATTTTATTACATAATTATGTGCCATTTCTGTAAGGAGTTTTAAAAATGATGGTTGTATGTTAGTTTTGTAATTATTTAGTGTTTTAGCAATATTGCTATCTCGTGTTCACCTGTAACCAGGCAACAATGTACCATTGCGCTGTAACTTTCTTTTGTGTGAATGGACGTTACTTTGCTAGATGGTTATATGGTGAATGGGGCAGAAAGTAACAGATAATATGCTACATGACTATATTGATTTTTAATGATTTATGAAAGTTTTTTCAGCAGAAATGCACATTTTAACCTTCACTGATGATTTGTGAAGGCAATGATAGATTTTAATGTTTTATAGTGGTTTTCTAAGAAGTTAGAGGGAAGTCACATCATAGGAAGGTTTTAAGCACTATACATAGTGTCTATGGTAGTTAATTGTTTTATTAATGGAATGTTAATTTATCTCAATTTGTGATTTGCTATTTTTGTGTATAAAAATATCAATGTAGCAGCATTGTTTTATGTCTGAAGAAGTGTAGTCATTATACTGGAAAGTGCTCATGTTATTGTAATAAAACTTTTGATTTTACCAGTCATGTTGCTGGTTCTTGATTTGCTTGCTTTTTGGACTTGCTGAAGGCACCTTCTTTTGTGACTTTATCTATTAGCAGTTAATTTGTGCATGTTTTACAATTCAACGCTTATTTTATAGATATTATAACAACTCTAAACAAGGATTCTTCAGCATGTAATCCCAACCCTGCCCAACAGCCACATATCTACCACATCCACTTTCACCTTCAAACCTGTACCCACATCCTATATAAAACTACTCTTAAACAAACTTAAGTTGTGCTCTTCTTCAGCTGATGACCTTCCATGCAAGTACCTAAAAAGTACAGCCAATAGCATTACCTGTCCTGCCTCAGTCTTTATAAAGAGGTCAGTTCAGGGACCCCACATTCCCTCTCACTGGAAAAAGTCATATATTATCCCTCTGCACAAAGGAGGAAATTCAGCAGACATTAATAGCTTTAGCCCTAAAGAAATCTTATCTCCCCTCACCAATATTCCTGAAAAAAGGATTCAAAAACAATTGCTCGACTATCAGCTACAAGAAGCACTCCTATCCCATACACAACATGGCTTCTATCCTTCCCATAGTACTAGCACTACCCCTCTAACCTATATAGATACTGTCAATAAAGCTAGAGATAATGGCAAACTAGTCTCTTCCTTGTTTCTAGACTTGTCTAAAGCCTTCAACATGGTTTGTCACAGCAAACTTCTACTTCAAATGTCCTCACTAGGTCTCTCTTAGTCCAACCTTCTGTGGTTCAAAAGTTACCTATCCAATAGGTGTTAGTCAGTAAACTGGCACTCCACTCTCTCTCCTTACCTCCCAGCCACCACTGGAGTACCACAGGCCTGTGTTCTTGGTCCCCTCCTCTTTAACATTTTCAACACCCTCTATAATTCCACACAACAGGCCACTGCAATACAATAAGCAGATGATTTCCACTCTCATTTGCACATCTGGTAACATGGTACACCTCCAAAAAGTTACTCAGGAAGCTTTAACAGCCACTGAAATATGGCTTATTAACTCACAACTCGTGGTCAGCCCAAAACAGATCAGATTGCTACCCCCCCCCAATCCATCTCTCATGAAAAAAAAACTAAATTTAAAGTCCTCTCTTTTGATAATACAAGCATTGAAGTTACTTCTCATAGCAAACTATTAGGGGTGAGAATGGAAGACAAACTTACATTTGACCTGAATATACAAAATTGCATAAGAAAAACACATTGAAAACTAGGGGTGCTTCATACAGCCAAAAACTTTCTCACTGATGCAACTAAAACTACACTTGCCACTACTTATCTCCTCCCACTCTTGTTTATGGTGTTCCCATCCTTACTGACCTCCAGGCTTCACAGACATTAAAACTTCTACAATGCTATAACAAAGTTGCTAAATCTGCAGCACATACCCCTTTCAAAGCCTACCACTGTATAGCACTTAATCGGCTACAACTGCCACATCAACTAATATATACACAACTTCTTACAACCTATAAAATTATCCAGAATCCATCTGCCTGTCCAGAACTAAAAAAAATTCTACACAACTATGTTCCCAGTTGGTCATTGCAATCCAGTGTGACCACAAATTCCTGTCTGTCTACAAACCAAACAAATTTGCTGGACATTGTCTGTATTTGTAAAATGTTACTAAGGGCTGGAACTCCTTACATGTATCCAACAGGTCTATACCCTCCCTCTCACATTTCAAAATCACTCTGAAAGAATTCCTAGCTAAAATCTGTCTCTGTTCTTGCTCTAAACCAGGATAAACTATATCCTTAAATGTGAACAAATACCTTTTCATTCTTCATACCTCCTTACTCTCTATTCTTTACTTATTTCCTTACTGCTGTCTAATTCCCTACCTTGACTTTCTCTCCAAATATACTGTAAGCCTGATTTTTCCTCACTTCATATTGCAATTCTTGTTTGTTTTAGAATAACTTTCCTTTAATTTCTCTACAAACTGTCTAAAATTTCTCTAAGTATTAAATGATTGTCATATACCATGTATAAATTCTTAGCCAATGTTTTTATATTATGTCTAATTTGTTATAATTATTAAAATTGCAGATGTTTTTATTTTATTTTTGAAAATTGTAAAATTATTGTTCTTAAAATGTTTTATTATAATTTGGAAATTTTCTCTCCAGGCCTCTGCTGAAAATGGGCTTCTACCCATTTAGACTTTTCTGGTAATCAAATGTGACTAAGTACATAAATAAATTTCCAACTCAGAAGGTGCCACAAGAGTGTAGAAGATAAACCATCATAAAGTAAGATAACTAGTCTGGACCCAACATGCTTAAATTAGGCTTAGAATAACAGTTACAATATAATCAGACTACTAACAAGCAATAATAAATACAGCAGATTAAATGCAACTGAACAATTTAAGAACGTGCAGCAAAAGGCTAAATAAGGTAGGAATAAGCACAAACACAGTAAAAGCAGCAGAATAAAGTGCAATTTTTTAAGTAAGTGGGAAGGTAGGAAACAGAAGTTAACTCAAGTTTAAGAGATTAAAGTGTGTGTGTGTGTGTGGGGGGGGGGGGGCAGTTCATCTCTCACTGCTCAGTGGAATGAGCTGATGAGATGAGACTGGGAGGAGTGTCCAAACTCAGATATATAATACAGGTGGGCAACTCAAATGCCAAAAACTCCATAAAAGAACAAACAACTGAAACAAAATAAAACAAAATGCAATATGAGAGTAAAGATAAAAAAATGGAAGTAACCAAATCTTAAATGAACAACTCCAATCCAAAATCAAATGCATACAGAGATCAATAATATTTAGGCAGAGCATAATGGAATGCTTACTTTTTCTCAGTGTGTCATGCATTCGTGAATGTTTGTATGGTTTTATTTTGTGCTCTGTAAATTGGCCTTAGGTCTCTGTTTTCTGTTTGACAAATTCCCGTGATGCACCAAGACACAGAAGCACTTGAGAACCGGGTACAGAACATTTCATTATGTCTTTAGGAAGATTGCTGATGAACGATCAACAGCTTATTTCATTTTATATTCATCCTTAACCTCAAAAAGACTAAACTCCTTCTATTCCTACCCAAAACTCTACATGATTTAAAATCCTGTTTCACCATTACTTTTCTTAAAAACACCATCATTTCAACTGAACCCCACACTAAGCTGCTTTGTCTAAACATTGATGACCAACTTAAATTTACCCACTGTGTTCAGTACTGTATAAAGAAAACCTGCCAAAAGCTCGGACTACTCTATAGAAATAAAAAGTTCCTTACCCCTAACTCCAGAATCTCACTTTATTTATTTTTATTATTTATTTAACATTTGTTAACCGGGCCTATTTGCTTCCCAACCTCCTATATTGCTCACAAGTCCTAATTAACTTGCAGTCCTCTCTTCTATCTAAATTAGAAACTACATATAACAAAATAGCCAGATTTGCTGCTAACATGCTACCTAAATCTCATCACTGCCTTGCTCTCCAGAATCTTAGCTGGTTAGAATTTCCTAACCAATGTAGCTACTCTCAACTTCTTATAATTCATACCATTCTTAATAAGCCATCCTCCTGCCCCATTCTAACTTCCTTTGTTTCTCTCTATACTCCACTTCATCCCCCTCAGAAGTGCTGACCAATGCCTCCTACAGATTCATAAGCCAAAAAAATCTGATGGCCATAACCTTTACTGCTACTTTCCAACTCTTTCATGGAATAAGCTTCCTTTTGCTCTTAGAAATATCACTCATGACCAAGCTTTTAAATCAGCTACCCAACAGTTACCTACTTAGCTCAAGGAAATGTCAATGTAACCATCTCACCTAACTTTTCCCTCCTGTCCCCAAATCTCACCTTTAATCCTTTTCCTCCTATTTTTCTCCCCCTCCCTCACTTTCCTCTCCACTTCCTTCATTTCCTACTAATATCCAACTTCCTCTTAATCTTCTTTATATTATAATAACATTTCTACTACTCTCCACCTCGCGCCTCCTACCCCTGCCCACTCATCTAATACTTATTCTTCCTTAACCTTTATGTCTCTCTTTTCTTACTCATATTCTCAACTAACTCCAAACTCTACTGCTTGCCCCCTGCTCTAACCTAATCCTCCACTACACCTTCATTTTATCTGAATTTTTTTTCTTTATTACTTGTCAGCTGGAGTACTATTTAACTTTGGCTTTGCAAATGTCTAACTTGTACTATTTGCTACCTCGACATTTACCTATTGTATTACTTATTGTTTAATTGCTGTTTAATGATAACTCTGGAGTTTTTCTCCCCGGGCCTCTGCAATTTATTTATTTGACATTTGTTGACTGGGTATGTCCGTCTGGCCATATGCCCTTTTTCAGCAAAGGACAATAATGGCTATAACACTTTCATTGGGTTTACAGCATTAAATGCAGTATGAGCTGGTCCTTATTTAAGCCACAGAGAGCCTTGTTTTCTTGAATAGTTCTGAATAAACTATGCAGCCTAAGATTCATTTAAAAGATGCACACTAGAATTTCAATTCAGTTAAATGACTGAAGAGGCTGTGAAGAGGTCAGTGTAAGAGTGGAAGATGATTCACAGCAGTTAGTTCCTAGACATTTCAGAACAGCAGTGAAGGAAAGCTAATTTCTTATACGAAACAATGTGAGCAAAAATGATGTAGTCTCTGAAGGGAGGACCTGCATTTACTAGAGAAAAGCACTTTGTAGTATTTTTCAGGATCTTCTACATTAAGAACCTTTATTAGCCCGAGAAATTATTTGGAGCCAACTACAAATATCAAGGGAATGGTGATAAACAGTAGCCTATCCTAACATTATTATACACTCTGTAATTTTAGTTGTGTATAAAAGTAAGTAAAATAAAACTCATGAGTAACCAATTGAAATATTTTCACTTATAACTTACCCACATATACATCTAACCAATAGTTAGTTTGATGTGGCATTATCACTAACTGCATGAATTATTAGAATCATTTTATTGTTTTTGTTTTGCATGTAAACATACCTGATGTCAGCTCATATGCTTTCTAGCATTTCTGAAAATTAAAGTATTGAACTGGCAAGGCTTTTAGATTCTGTGGGATTGATGCTCTCCAGTGGTTTATATCTTCCCCAGGAAGGCCAGCATCATTATATTTGAAAACTTGCGTGCAATATCATTGTTGAGATTCTGTATAAAGATATTAAGCAATATGCTACAGATGAGCCAGGAAATGAATGGGGTGCAAAGGGACTGGTATTGCAGGAAAAATAAAGGTGATAATAATGCTACTCATATAAGATATTAGTGGCACCTCATTTATAATATTCTATGCAACTTTACATGTTACATCACAGTAGCAATGCAATAAAAACAGAGGCGATTCAGAGAAGGACAACAAGATAGGCAATGCACAGCCTTAACCAAAAGTCACACAGAGATACACTAAATGATATCTGTACATGTATTTTGGAGCAACAAAGAAAACAGTGGCTCTAAGAAGAGCCTTTAGTATCAGTAAGTCATAAATAGTATACATCACAACAGCATATGTTGGGAGTAATGAGCTATGATATGAGGTCACAAAGCATAAGGTAAGGAGTGGTAGGAAAAAAAATGTACATGGAATATTATTTATTTACTTTTCAACAATGAATATCCATTTTTCTGTTCGTTAGCTTACTTCTTTATTCACTGGTTGACAACACAAGTGAACTAGTCCAGGAACCATTTTCAGCCATACCTTATGCTAATAGATAAAGCAATTACAGTTAATAAATATAGTAGTGATGCATTATAAATTATAAGGAAGTTATAACTTGCAGATTTCAAGTCATAGGGGCAAAATAAACATTTATAGCAAGCAGAATTAGACAAAGCTACAATAAGCAAAATGGAGCGTATTCTGAGCATACTCACAGCAGAAGTCAAACATAATAACCATGTTTAAAATCCAAGTAGCATTTTTATTATTATTATTTTTGTAATTATAACAAGCAGACATGCATGTGTGTAGCAAGAATAAAGTAAGGAATTATCACTAAATGCTAGAAAAACTGGTCCTTGCAATATATTGAATAAATATGTGCAATATAAAAGATGTAAAGAAGATAAATATTATACATAACAGGCAGATAGACATGCCTTTTGTGTGGAGTCTGCGTGTCCTCGCTGTGTTTGCGTGGGTTTCCTCTGGGTGCTCCAGCTTTCTCCCACCTTCCAAAGACATGCAGCAGGTGGACTGGACATTCTAAATTAGCCATTAGTGTGAGTGTGCATGTAAGTGTGTGTTGTGGAAGAACTGCTCCAGGGCAGGGTACCTGGCAGTTTAAACCTTGGCACAAGATGATTGTCACTGTTGAAGAGACACCCTGTCCCCATGTGCAAAATGGAAAAAAGGGGTTGTGGATGGATGGATATGGTCTGGAAGAAAAAAAGAATAACATGGCCTATCTGACATCCATAGCTATAGGCAAATATAAGAGAAAAGTTGAAGAGAGAGAAGAAAGGTTAGGGATGTAGTGGGAAGAGACAGTTGAGGCTGAGTAAAAATAATGTCTGCAAGGAAGTATGGCTGGAAAAGTAAATGGGGGGGGCGATAAAATACTGAACTGCAGAGTAGATATATTTATACTTACTTGAGAATACATTTTATTAGGGCAGTACAACTACCCACTGGAAAAGGGAAGGAAGGCACAGTGAAGAAATATAAGAGCTGCAAGGAACTTCAAATTAAGAATACGAGGAACCTCTTTGTTTGAGTACCTATTATTAATGTACTTTTCAGTAAAATAATAATATGATATACTTTGATAACCACTAAATTAAACTAAATGATATGATTAAAAAAAGATTTGAAAATATATGTAGGTCTTATTACTTTGGCAAACATGGAGCATCAGGGGTAACATACTTCAGATCAACTTCAGATGATCGACTTTCTAAAATGCTGCAATTCATATAGTCGAGACCAAAACGTCTAACAACAACTCAACAAGACAAGCAGTGTTTTTGCAGGGGGGGGGTCAAGCCCCCCCATGGCCCCCCACCCCCTATTAATTATATATACCAACTCCACGATCACACTAAAGTAGGGGAAAGGGCAAGTTCCCCATTTCCCACTCTACCGCAATCTCAGCACAAACAGTTTTGCTTTTTAAAATGTTGATCATATCATCCCAACCATATGAATTTTGACGTTTTAGAAAGCTGACCATCTGAAATAGATTCCATACTCCATATGTTGTCAGCTACATATGTAGAGAAGAAATCACAGGTTATTACTAATGTTGTGTCTTTCGGCTTTTCCCGGTTAGGGGTTGCCACAGCGGAACTCCGGTCTGCTAAATGATTGGCAGTTGATTTTTACGTGCTGGGTTGCCAGCCCTAAAGTGCAACCTTCAACGAAGGTACGCCCATTCATGCATGTCTCCACGCAGAAGATGCTCTAGCTGATAGTCGAACCGGTCAGCGTCTTACTGTGAGGTTATTACTAATGAGAAAGAGTAATAAGAGATCCAATAGAATCACAATGGCATAAGGAATGGAGAAAACTGGACGGGCCTCCTATTTCTTATTTCTACTTCTTTTTTAAGTTATATAGTTTAAGGAAAGCCGTATACAACTTGTATTTATTTTGACATCATGTACTCATAGGCAGAGTAGCTGCCATGTAAGTTATCTTCAAGAAGAAAAGTCCACTTACTGACTGAGAGCAGAATAAGAACAGGAAAATAGGAAAGGAGCAGATGGGTTGGGCCTGCTATTTCTTATTTGGTCTTACTTTTTACTTTTTTTAATTGTATACTTTTAGGAAAGCAGTATATAACTCATACTTACTTTGGCATCATATTCTGATATGCTGAGTCAATGCCATGTAAGTTATCTTTAAGAAGAAATGTAAGTCCACTTGGTGATTCAGAACAGAATAAGTACAGGAAAAATACAATTAAATCAAATCGCTTTTTTGTTTAGCTCCATGTACTAATGGTTACAGGAGGAAATAAAATATATAGAGAAAAGGCTTGTGACACATTTTACTGGATTTAAAGGCCAGTAAAGCACTTATCAATGCCAAGCAGACTGCAGCATACCTCTCAACTTCTTTGCTTAAGAATTATTTGCGAATTAAAATATAATGGTGGGGCAAATGATTAAATTCAAGGACAATTTTTAAACCTAGCTCTAATTTACTTAAAAGTTAATAGGACAACAGGTTTTGCATCAAGAAGCATATTCTGACCATAAAGAAGAGTGAAATTCTTACATTTGGCAGGATTGACTGACTTCAGTCCTTAGCGTTTTACCAGAAAAGGAAACATTCTGTGAGGAACTGGGCTAAAATATGAAACAAAATCAGAAATGTTTTGAATAATCAGAGACAGTTGAGAAGTATCATAGCATGCATTCTAAAAGCTATACCTGATGCATTCTGGGCTGACCAGCATAGTCCACTTTTAATCCTTACCATGACACCTGATTGTAACTGCACATGGGTGTCACAACAAGCATGTTGAAGCATCCTTAATTGCTATTAAAATTGGGTCTCACACTAGACATGCCTAATTTATCTTTTTTCCAGATTTCACAGTATAATCATGGCACTTCATGCATTGTAAGGAAATTTATATTAACATCAGTATTCTAAAGAATGAGAAGCCTGTGTTTGGAAGTAAATTAATGCTCACTCTTCTCTCACAAAATGATAAATTTAGGAAGGAGAGAACATAATTACACGGCAAAATTAAGGGCAGTCTTGAAAACTCAGGACGGATGAGAAGCATGCTATAATCAGACTGTGAACTTGAAAATAAAAGTTCAGAAGCGGCACTCTGAAAATTTAATGTCATGCAGCTAAATGACAGCAAGTGATTCTAGAACTCGAAGAGCATGTTGTGGAATTCAAGATTATCATCTCAGAGTAATTACAAGAATGAACTTCATGCCAGTCGAATGACGTGTTTGTGCAGCAGACATAACCTTGGTAATATATTAAAGACATTCTCAAATGCTGGTATACTCCTTAATATAGACTCTAGTTTTAGTATTTGCCACCAATTTATCAGTATGATTCAATACGACGAATCATAAAAAACTACCTTTCCTCTGTGTTAGCTTAGCCACTGAGCTGTCTGTGACAGAAATGTAATTTCATGATTTCTTGCACTCAAGGGCAGGCCAAGTTCAATACGAATGTGAGGCTAAGGTGTACCTGAAACAGAAGTACTGTTTGTGCATTTGTAATTGCATGGATGTACACAGAAATTCCTGGCATGACATGCAACTGCATACCTGTTTCATTATATCTGCAGCTAAAGCTGGCAGATTTTTGGAAAGTATATCTATTATGGGGATGCTGCTGAGTGCTAAACATACATAACATTGTTTTAAGCAAACAGCATCAATTGTTTAACATGAATCATCTGATTATCAATAAAAGTATTCAAACAAAGCAGAAGCAATGAAGGGACTACGGAAATGGAATGCTGAATAAATGAAAAATGGACAATAATGATACAAATTAATGTATAATTCTATAAGGACTGACTGGGAAGATGCTAATTTAAAATAGAACGTAACATTCCATAAGTCATTCACCACTATGAACATATAGCTACTTATATTTTGACTAGGGTTTATATGAGACAATTATTTGTGTGCACATTTTTCCCAGCAACATGTCATCCCATCTCACATCCACTTTGAGAGCTGTTGGTGCTCTGTGATCACTGTCCTGAGACTAATTTTGATTTTACCCAGTTATTAGTTGTCCACCTCTTATGTATATTTGAATTTAGCAGCTACACTCAATCTTTTGTCATCTGTTCATACTAGTGAGCACAAGAAGCAGATGAGTGGCTGGGTATTCTGCCACCCGGTGCCATCCCCTGTTCTGGCACCCACAACTCTAAGTTGATGAGCAAAAACAAAAAATATAAAAACTGTAGCAAGCAGATCCTACAGTTTTTGTCACACACAGAGCACTAACGTACTTCAAATTTAAAAAATATATATCCTTCTTTATAAACTGTAGCACATCATTAACAATTACTGGTCTTCTTCTATGTCCTCTTTAGAACATGTGTGAGCATTCACTTAAATACACACACACTCACCATTGTAACTGTGAGAGCTGAAATTGCTTGCATTAGGAAAAGTGATGAGGTTAAAACTACCAACATAAAAATTTCAACAAAATGCAAATTAAAGGTTATGCTGTTAAACGCTAGGTGGCTAAACATGAAACTGCACTCATTGCAAGCATTTTTAACCCTGGAAAATGCTGACATCTGTGCAGTCACAGAAACCTGGTTCAAAACTGCGGAGAACACCCCAGCCTTACCTGGTTACTCATCCTATCATACATTCAGATCCCAAACTGTGGGAGTAAAACCAAAGGAGGCAGAGTTTCAATATATATTAAAGACATACACACCTCCATTCTGGTCAAACGGTATGATGCATAAGAGACACATCAGGCGCAGTTAACCATTGACAAGACACCTATACAAATCATAGCTAGCTAATGGCCCCCGAATCTGACTCAAGATGCCCAATCTGCCTATTTGGATCTTTTCAAATCTATCAAGTTTCAACCCTTTATCCTGATCCTGGGTGACTTAAACTACCCAAACATAGACTGGAATAACTACTCATACCAGAACACAGATGTCCAGAAATTCCTTGATTTTGTCAATGCAAAATGTTTGGAACAGCTAGTTGATATCCCCACAAGAGGTGATAATATCTTGGACTTGGTATTAACCAACATGAGTAACCACTGCGGCATCCCTGCAGTATCATCCTCCCTGGTAAGCTGTGACCATAAAGCAGTCACTTTCAAAGTCACCATCTCCCCTGACCCCTCTCTAGCTAGGGTCAAACAAAAAAACTTCTCTGAAGCTAATACCACCTCGTGATGGATAATATAAACAGCTTCAAAGCCCCCCCCCCCCCTCTAGGAACTGGCACCAATATCCATAACTATACCAAACCACTATACAAGCATTTATATAGATGCATGGAATCAGGAATACACGAAAGCACTAAATCATCCTCCACAAGGAAGAGTAAACCTGTTTAGTGGACATCTGCAATAAATAAACTCTATAACAAAAGGAAAAAATTGCTGTCCAGGACCAAGAAGGAGCAGGTGCCCAAATGGAAGCAATCTCTCCTTAGCCTGAACAAGCCAATAAAAGCACTAGTGAAATCCTCCAAAGCAAAATTTGAGTCCAAATTGGCCACATCTACTAGAGACTATCATAAGACCTTCTTCACATATGTCCGCAGTCTCAAAGGAAGCACCCAGATCTGTTCAGAACTGGTGGTCACGGACACCACATATACAAATGTCGTAGATATAGCAAACTTGTTGGTTGACAGATTCAGTGAAAACTTCACCCCTCTGTCCCCCATCAGTAAATCAGGACATTCCCAGTACCTGCCCCCTTCCTCTTATATCTAGGGAACAGGTCATCACTACTCTCTCAAACGCAAAAAAATACAGCCTCCACTGGACCCGATAACATCCCAGCCTGCATCCTACATGAACTCAGGCAGGAACTTGCAGCACCATTAGGTGCTATACTCAACCACAGCCTGATTACCGGCTTTGTCCCAGCTGAGTGGAGCCACTGTCATCCCTTTGCACAAAGGTGAAGCGTCCACTGATCTGGAAAGTTATAGACTCATCAGCCTAACTAGCCTGATCTGCAAGGCCATGGAATGGATTATCATGGACCTCATTAGCAAGGACATTGGCAACCTCCAAACACTCGATCCCACACAGTTTGGTTTCATCAAGGGGAATTCATGTCTGTTAAACTTGGTCAACTTCTTTGAGACAGTCATCAAAGCCATGGACGAGGGGAAGACGGTGCACACCACCTACCTTGACATGGCCAAAGCCTTTGACACTATTCCCCACTCAGGCATAACAGGTAAACTCTTTCAACTAGGCATCAGTCTGTATGTTACTAGATGGGTAGCTAACTGGGTCATTAATAGAACCCACCTAGTCAAAATAAGGGAAGCCACCTCAAGCAGTAGACCCATAATGAGCGGCGTACCCCAGAGTTCAGTATTGAGGCCTCTGCTATTTGGGATATACTTTTTCTGAGGTGTAGGCCAAAATCAGTGGGCTATGGCTGACCAGGTTTGCAGATGACTGCAAGCTGGGCCCTGTCATCAATTCCCCTAGTGATATGGAATTCCTCCAAGAAGGTCTCTCCCAGACAAATGACTGGTGACATAAACATGGCCTCAAGCTGAATACCAAAACAATGCATCCTTCAAGCTGAATACCAAAACAATGCATCCTCATCCCCTTTGTGGAGAGTGATGTCCCTACAAATTATCACATTAATAACTGCATCCTTAGCACACAGTCAGTCGTTAAAGATTTGGACATCCAGGTTGATAGCAACCTGACTTTTGACCACCATGTTGCTTCCATTCATAGGTGTGTACTAGGCTAATGGCCCTGGAGCCTTTACAAGCCTAGCCCATACAGGTGCCCTGACATAGTGCCGCCCGATGTTAGTTCCTAGTACCTCTATCAAGTAGAGCCACTGGAGTGATCCCCGGGGTGAACTTTCTATTTCCCATCCACTCATCAAGATTTCTGTTAAAGAGGGACAGTGAGGTGCTCTGCTTGACATGTATAGGAAGTCTATTCCAGAGCATGGGCAGTCTCTGGGTTATGAACTTGTCCCTCCAGCATGTTCTGTTGATTGTGGTAATGAGGTTGAGGTCTCTGGAGCATGTGGTGCGAAGGGATTGGGATTTCTTTAGCTGGAGCATTTCTAACAGAGCTGGTCAGACATGGCTTTGTAAGTCCATCAGAAATCACCTCTTAGTAGACGATATGAGACAGAGAATAGCTGGAGTTTTTTGAGTCTGTCTATATAGGACATGTGTTTAAGGCCTAGGATCCTCTTTGTGAGGTACTTTTGTGGCCTTTCCAGCTGTTTCACATGTCTGGTGAGGTAAATGCCAAATGGGCCATTATACTCGATGATTGCCCTAATGAGGGAAGAGTACAGAGAGATGATGACCTCTTTCTTCCTTGATGCAAAACCCTTGGCAATGACATGTGCCACACAGAAGGACTTTCTGATAGTGGCAATGTGGTGGTCGAAGGAGAGGTTGCTGTCAACCTGTGTCCCCAGATCTTTTATAGCGCTTTCAGTGTTCAGTGGGCTCTCATTGATGTGGTAATTAGTGGGAACTGAGTTTTTCCCAAATGGGATGTAGACGCATTTTTTTTGGCATTAAGCTTAAGGCCATGGTTTTGACATGAGTCATTGGTCTCAGTGAGGCCCTTCTGTGAGATGTTTACATCACTTGGGGAGTTAATAATGGCTCCCAGCTTGTAGTCATCTGCAAACTTGGTCAGCCAGAGTCCCTCTGTGTTGGCCTGGACTTCTGAGAAGTAGATGAAAAACAGGAGAGGACCCATGACCGATCCCTGTGGGACTCCATTTGTGACTGGTCAGCAGTCTGACTTAGAGTCTGCTGCTTTCACACTGTGGGTTCTATATGTGAGCCAATTTGCAACCCACCTAGTGATATAGGGGTTGATGCCTAGTTTGGTGAGTTTATCAATAATTCCTGAGTGAGGAATGGTATCAAAGGCCTTGGCCAGATTAAGGTAGGCTCTATGAACTGTCTTGCCCTCATCCACAGCTCTGGTGACTGACTCATAGAATTCAACCATGTTGAGCAGGCATGATCTACCTTTCAGAAAACCAATTTGTGTGGGATCTACAGTTTGGAGATTCCCTATAGCCTTGTTAATTAGGTCCATGATGATGCGATCCATAGTCTTATATTGTTGTACGGAAAGCTTTCTACATGCCCTACCTTATAAGTAAGAATATCTCATCCAGGGAAAATGAGGTCATAACATCCCTGTATTTTTCCCCTTTAAGGCCCATTATTCAGTACAATGCCCCATTTGGCATGTACCTATCAAAGCACATGCAACAGGTGGAGAGACCACAGAAGTTCCTCATCAGGAGAATTCAAGGCCTCAAAAATCTACCATACACAGATATATAAAAGCCATCTCCCTCTACTCAGTTTCATACAGACTCTTCAGAGGTTACTTCTGTCTGGCATACAAGGTGATTTTGGGCCCCGCCTTGATGGGACTGCTGCATATTTGCAAGTCAAACTACATTCATGTAACCCAAACGCACGGCCTCAACCTGGTCTGTGACATCTATAAAACTTGCTGGTGGGACAGATTTATGTTCCAGAGACTCCAGTATCTGTGGAACAGACTCCATCTCCAAATCAAGCAGAGTACTTCTTTACCCCATTTTTAAGTGCAAATGGGATAACTGGATGATAAACAGAAAATACATCCCTGAGATTCCACCCGTGTCCCTGCTGGACAGGATTATCAGGTAATGACTTGTCTAAACATGGGCTAAACTCTTGGCTAGGCTTATAAGGGCCTCAGGGCCAATGGCCTAGAAACTTCCTATGATCCTATGCTGTTTATTTATTTTTTAAGAAAAATGGGTAGTGAGAAGAAAGGGAAGGGAGGAAGGTTCTTGTTACAGTTATTTGGTTTCAGTCTATATTTTTTCTTTTTATTTTTTTCTCCTACTTGCTAACAATTGCACTTTAGTGGTACTTAATGAGGTTAATCAATATATAGTGGTCATTTTTTTAATCTGTGCTCCACTGCTGTTTAATATATTAAAATGAAACCAAACTCTTCCTTTAATCAGGCTACCTTGTACCTTAGTACCTTGTTTGAAAACATTTGTTCTCTATTATGGGTTTACTTCATGTTCTGTCCATTTTTAGCATTACATAACGTAGTTTGTACTCTAGCCTATTTATAATAACACTAACACATAGACAGAAGTTTATGAGTTTGCCCAGGAGGAGTCAGCAAAAAATATTCCAAAAAAAGACTAAGAAGGGGAAATGGCAGTCATCTGTTCAGTAGTTCTTTGTAAGACTGCATTAAGGCCAGAAAGGTAAATTAAAACACAGCCTCCATATCTGTAGAAAATGCCTTGAAACTCATCAGTACATCTAAGTAATGTTTTAAAAAAAAGCTGTAATGAATTAGATTGATGAATAAATAAAAGTAGGCTATTCCACATATTCCATTGATTGGGACAAATATCCAGATCTGAAAACCATTCTATGTTTACATGCTTTGCATGTGTAACTAAGTCCTCTTGTGTTACTACATGAGTCCAGTAGTTCCATGGTCAGCAATGAATGAAGCTCTTCATTCATTGGGTTTTTGTTTGCTAAGCATAGTTTACCCCTCATATACCTTTAACTAATAGAAAAAAGTTCCAGAATCTCTAACCTGGTTGTTTATGAATTTCCAATAATCTCTGGTCACTTGTAAAAGTAGTTGTTCAGCAGATGAAGCACTCAGTGTCCAGCTAATGCTCACACACAGCTTATACATCCCCCTTAAAGTAAAAGAGCAAAAGAAAAAAATATTAAGAGAACAAATGAATCAGGTTATAGGGCATTTCTCTCAGTCTTCAAAGGCCGTAGACGTAGCCAAGGAAAGGAAAACTAGAAAAACAATGGAGATAGCAAAATATGTCAGCTGAGTGTGGAGTTTCTGAGAATAACACAAAAAGATAAGGAGGAATATTTAAATAAGCAGTGCCAAGATCTGGAAAACGAGAAAATAATAGAAGAGAAAGAATAAGAAAGATAAGAAAACTCTTCAATAAGACTGGTAATATTAATGGAAACTTCCAGAAGAAATGGGCAGATAAAAGACAAAGATGTGAAGACCCTAAATGAAGCAGGAGTATTGAAAAGTAGGGGATATTCAGAAGAACTATACCAGAAGGAGCCTATCACCAATGATAAATCTGATGCTAAGTTCTCTAATTTAGAGACAAACATCCTGGGGAGTTAAATTGGCCCTACCAAACCTTACTAATCATATACAGTAGCTACAGGAAGTGTTGGAATTGCAGATTAATTGTTTAAAATCCTGTAAAGTAATGCTTTTAGAGTGCTGCTTGGAAATTGTCAGCAAATTTGGAATACATGATATTGGTTATCAGGTTGGAATATATCAATTTATATTCCAGTCCTAAAAAGATCAATGCTGAAGACTGGTCAAATTATTTAACAACTGCAGTGGTCAAATTATTTAACAGTTGTGCTTGTTTCACATGCTAGCAAGGTAATGTTCAAGATCCTGCACGATAGACTCCAGCAATGTGTGGACTGAGAACTTCTAGACGTACAACCTGATTTTTTAGAAAGGGCGGAGGCACCAGAGATCACATTACCAAAATCTGTCAGATAAAGGTTCAAGCAAAGAGGTTCCCGAAAAAATATCTACTTCTGCTTTTATTAACTACTTTAAAGCCTTTGACTGTGTCGGCCATGATGAAGTGAATCAAGTTGTTACAGAAATGAGGATTACATATTACCTTCTTTATCTGTTGAAGAATCTTTATACAGAAAAAGAAACATCAGTTAGAAGCAAATATTTACTAACTGACTGGTTCATGATTGGTGAAGGAGTATGAGGTGGTATTCCTGAAAATCAATGATGCCTTTGAACTGTGGTGCTGGGAAAACTTCTGAGAATTCATAGGATTACAAGTAAACCAAGTCAATCATTACTTAAACTCAGACTGTTCAGTGGAAGACATGATAGTAAAACTAGAACTCAGATTAGCATAATGTAAAGACATCATTCACCAGAGAAGACACAGCTGATATTAGGAAAAGTCAAAAACAAAAGAATGAATGTGTAGCAGGGGCTAAAATGGATAGACAGCATTACTGAAGTGATGATTATGAATTTGCAAGAACTTAAGCAGTTGTAGAAAACCCTGACATGTTGTAATTCTTGAGATAATGAAAAGTTGAACTTGCTAAACTGCTAAACAGCAACAGCACAGCCTACATGAATATAGATTTACACGGCGGTAAAATAGCAAAGAAATGCATTAAACCCATAAGTCTGTGCTACCATTTGGAAATAGGATGAGCTTAAGGAGTATACCACATTACTTAAACATCTGTTTTGGATAGCTCTATACTGGATCAGCTTTATACTTCTGGGGAATTTCTGCGATCATAACATTAATTAACACAGACTGTGTTTTCATAATGGCTTCTTTAGGTCAGATGAAGGAACTTTTATTACTATAATGAGGGACAGTGCCTTTCACCTTTCCCACCTTGGACAAAAGATATAAGTTATGGAAGGCCAATTAACAAAAATATTGAAAATATATTCTTGCTTCTTTATGGATTGGTGCTTTTAACTTCATTATATACAACCGGTGCACTTCTACTGTGCATTTAATTTCTTCAAGTAAAGAATTTTATAACCTCTCAAAGTATTTTTCTACAAATTCAGTGCTTATGCAACTTATAAAAAAGGATAACTATAATCACAGCCTAAAGAGAAACATGTTTTGTTCATCAATCTTTTATACAGTACTGATGTTACTGTCAAAGTGTTAGAAATATTTGAACATTTACTCTACCTTAAAACATGGTTTACCTATCTCTCCAACTCTAGTTTGCTCACTGTTTTAACACAGCTCCACAGAGCTAGGCGACCAGCCACTGATCTGCTGTATTCATCTGTGCAATCCAAGGGATCTGTTGCCTTCTGCTAACCATAAGTACAGTTTTATACTGCATTTTGTGCTTTTAAACTGTATTTTTGCTATTTTGCTGATTTTTTAAAAGCGTTCTTGTTGATTTGTTGCACTTTTTGTCTGCTGTAGCATAGACTAGATTCAGACCTGCTGAATCTGGTTCTGTTCATTAAACTGACCACTAAACCAGGCTATCTTTTGTTAGAGAGGGTCCCCCTGCACCCTTGTGGCAGGAGAGTGCAGTTAGGACTCTTCTGATTGAAGGTTGCTGGCAAATGGCTCAATTTTGAGCTTTTTTATTGATTAAATTGTTTAATTCAGTTTGTTCACTGTTGCTGCCCTGCATTCCTGCGGGTTTCTTCTTGTTTTAACATAGCTCCGCAGAATTAGGCGACCAGCCACAGCTCTGCTGTATTCATCTGTTTATGCATAATGAGCCTTCATGTCCCATCGCACACTACTGTGCAGTGTGGGTAACCATTGGCGGCTATAGATGCAAAAACTTCAGCAGATAAATTTTCCCTTAGTAGCTGCCAGTGACCTTGCTGAGAAGTCCTTAAATTGCACTTAGCTTCTCAGGCAGCACCTCAGCTGTGCGTTTGCCCCTTAATCAGTCCCAGAACTACCAAATCTACAGTAGTCTCATACCATTTAGAGAACCCCTGCTTGTATACACCCTTTAAAGAGCACCCTGTTAGTATAGACCCTGCTTAGAGCACCCAGTTATACCACCCTCCTCCATCTGCTCTCCCCGCTGTGAAAACAGGGTTTAACCTAGCATTCTGGATGTTCAGTTTCTCTCCATTTCTCCTACCAACCTGATTGACTTGGGTATCCTGAGGCAGCATAGCGACTGCCTCATGTACACTGACAACCCTCTTCTCCTAAATCACCGAAGTACAATTTGTGACAGATGCATCTACACTAAGAATCTACAAACCTTGCTGTCTCATGCACAGAACAGTAACACTGAACAGTTTGTCAGCTCACGTACTACACCTCCTATGCAAACTATGCACTCAACACATAAACCATTATATACAGAAATAATTACCAGAGACCTTCCAAACACAAACATGCTACACCTAATACAGTACCTACAGCACTCAATACACATAAAAACACAAGCATCAGTGTCTCAACAAACAAGCCCCTAAGGCAAAGCACATCTAAACCAAATTTTTAGTCATAGTTGACTCCACAGTGAGACACACAGATGTCCCACTCACCAGGCTGGACAAGGAGAAGGTTACGGTCAGCTGTCTATCAGGTGCCAGTATCTATCAGATCACACATGCATTCACGTCTCTCAACATGTACCGTTATGACTTAGTCATAGTTCACATTGATGTGAATGACTTGAGCTGTACCTCACTGGACTATATGAAGAGAGACATGATTGAGCTCTATGAATATGTGTCCCTGGCAGATATGTCCCTAGTCGTGAACAGCATTCTATCCTCACCTAGGATGATACCATAATATAAACAAAAAAATTATTGACTTCAACAATTGTCTTAGTTTTTGGCATCATTCTAAGGTGATCCAATTCCTGTCAGCCTGGGATAACGTGGTTGATAGACCATGCTGCTTTGCCGAAGATGGTCTTCACCAGTCACTTTTAGGCTTTCGGATACTAGCTAAGGCACTTGCTTCCCCCATAGTGCCTTTTTAGGCAAGGTTTCAAGAACAACATTTCCAATGTGAAAATATCACTCACAAATAAATTAAAGGTTACGCTGTTAAACACTAGGAGTTTAAATCAGAAACTGTACAGTCTGGAAGAACTCCTTTTCCAGGAGGATGTTGATGTCTGTGCAGTCACAGAAACTTGGTTCAGGGCCACATAAAGTACCCCAGCCTTGCAAGTCTACAATGCCTTCCACACTTTCAGACCACAAAATGAACATGTGAGAACCAAAGGAGGAGGAGGAGTATCTATCTTCATCAAAGATAAATACACCTCTAGACTGGTTAGACAGGAAAACTCCATGGAGTTGCTCCAAGTTCAGGTAACTGTGGGTAAGACCTCACTTCAAATCATTGTTAGCTATACATCCCCCTTCAATGAATTGAGATACCCATGCTGTTTATTTGGGCCTACTTGAGTCAATTAAATTACAACCAAACAGTCATGTGCAATTTTAACTATCCCTCCATTGACTGGGAAACTTATACGAGTACCAACATACTCACACAAAGGTTACTGGACTTTGCTAGCACTAATGCCATGGAAGAAATAGTATGTAACCCTGCAAGGGGCTCAAATATTCTTGATATGGTCCTCAGCAACATGGGTGACCATTGCACCATCACCAGTATAGGACCTTCACTGGTTAAATTTGATCACAAATCAGTCACATGTGAAGTAGGTATAACAGCTGAACCCCTCTTAGGTGAAATCAGGCTAAAAAATTTAACCAAACCTAATTAACCTCCTAAGGGATGGCATAAATAATTTCTAGGCTCCTGATGGCATTGACAACTATACTACATTATGCACAAATGCCCTGTACAAACACTTATACAAATGTATTGACACTTCTGTACCTGATAGGATCAAAACAAGATCCTCAGGAAAAAACAGGCCTCCCTGGCAGACATCTGGCATTAATAAGTTATACAACAAGAGGAAGAAGTTGCTGTATAAGGATAAAAAGAGACGTCCCAGCACTGGAAGAACCCCCTCCTCTGTGTGAACAAATAAATAAGACAACTTGTAAACTCCTCTAAGGACAACTTCGAAAAAAATTATCTACCATAGCTAAGGATAACCATAAGATAGCTATACCTATAACCTAAAAGGTATGACCCAGATGTGTGCTGAACTAGCTGTGGATGGCATCACACCCACTGATCCTGTGAAAATAACTAATCTATTAGCTGACAGGTTTGGTGAAAATTTCCTGCCAAACATTCCACAAAGCATTCCCACTCCATCTCCTCCACCTTGCATGTCCAAAGAGCAAGTCATTAATGCTTTCTCCAAGGCCAAAAGGAAACACAGCCTCTATGGGACCAGATGGCATCCCAGGTTGCATTTTAAATGGTCTAAAATATAGCAACTCCATTAGGTACTCTCGTCAACCACAGCCGGAATACTGTTTTTTTTCCTGCTGAACGGAAAACAGCAACTGTCATCCCTCTTTGTACAGCAACAGACCCTGGAAACTACAGACCCATAAGCTTAATCAGGCTTATCTGTAAGGCCATGGAAAGAATTATCATGGACCTTATAAATAAAGATTTAGGTGATTTCCATACCCTTGATCTGACACAGTTTGCTTTTGTCAAAGGCAGGTCATGCCTGTTAAACATGGTGGATGTCTTTGAAAATGTCACCAGCCATAGATGAAGGCAAATCTGTGCATACAGCCTACCATGACTTAGCCAAGGCCTTCAACACAATCCCACATTTGGGCATCATTGATAAACTCTCCCAGTTGAACATCAAACCTTATATCGTCAGATGGGTTGCTAACTGGCTCACCAACAGATCAAACTCATTCAAAGTTGGGGACTTTACCTCAACCAGCAGACCTGTCACAGTGGAATGCCACAGGGATCAGTGTTGGGGGCCCCTATTGTTTGGAATATACTTCTCAGAAGTTCAGGCCAAAACAGAGGGGCTGTGGCTGACTTAGCTTGCTGATGGCTGCAAATCAGGTGCAACCATTGAATCCCCAAACAGTGTCAATATACTTCAAGAGGGACTTACACAAACCAATGACTGATGCCAAAGCTATGGACTCAAACTCATTGCAAAAACATGCATTATCATCTCCTTCAGTAAAACAATATCCCTGCAGACTATCATATAAATAATAATACCCTAAGTAACAACTCAGTAGTGAAAGACTTGGGAATGCAGGTGATTGTAACCTAAACTTTGACCACCATGTGTCTACTGTGGTAAGGAAGGCATTCTACAGTGCACACCTCATTAGCAAAGGCATTGCTTCAAGAGTGAAAGAGGTCATAACACCCTTGTACTCAACCCTCATCAGGCCAATAATTGAGTACAATTCTCCCTTTGGTATGTACCTTACCAGGCACCTGCAGCAACTTGAGAGACCTCAGACATTTTTAACAAGAAAGTTCAGGGTCTCCAGCACATGTCATACATTGACAAACTGAAGTCACTGTCACTGTAATCAGCAGCATGCAGACTACTTGGAAGAGACTTAGGCCTGGCCTACACAGCGATTTTGGATCCAAACCTAATGGAAATGCTGCACATCCACAAGTCAAATAGGACAATTGTCACCCACTCCAGGGACCTTAACCTGGCCTGCAACATAAATAGGACCCGTTAGAGAGACAGATATGTATCCCAGAGGTTGCCACTCCTCTGGAATTGGCTAGCAGTTCACATCAAACAAAGCCCCTCTATGATCCTGCTTAAGCATAGCTTGGATGACTGGGTGGGAAACCATAAATTCCTGGTGGAGATTTCACCTATGACCATCCTAGATATGGACAGTCTTTGTTACCTAAGATCTTGAGTTTAGACAAGACCCTTTATATTGGGTTTCTCTAGTATTATATTTGGCACAAACAGCTAGGCTTATAAAGACCTTCAAGTCAATAACCCATTAAACAACTATGAACCTATGACCTGCTCATGTCAGAGTCTAGGTTAAGATCCCTGGAGGGAGTGACCCTCGTGCAATTTGATTTACGAATGTGTAGCACTTCCATCAGGGCTTGGTCAGAGACTGCCCTGTAAGCCAGGTACTGGTCACCCCTTTACAACCTGTAGGAGACAGGATACAATGCCAGGATTTTCAGTCTTTCTGCATAAGACTTGTTTTGTGTACTCTGCAATTTCTTGGTGAGAGACCTCTGTGGTCTCGAATTGTTGGAAGTGTCTGGTGAGGTATATGCAAAAGGGAACACTGTACTCCCAGTTGATAGAAGGATAATTAAAATCACCCATGAGAAAGGTGTTGAGCTGTATGGCAAGTGACTCCAGTATGTTCTAGTATGTGGTATGCTTTTCCATTTTTATGGTGAGGCACCTATGTATGAAGTGGTAGAAGGCTTTGCCTATAGTTAATTGTACATGGAATAGCTCAAGACAGTCATGCTGTTTGACCAGTCTCAAGGTGCACTTATCCTTTATGACGATGGATACATCTCCTCCTTAGGTTCTTTCATTCTCAGTTTCTGGTCTGAGCTTATGGAAGGCATTGTAGCCCTGCATGGCCGGGGTGCTTTGCATGCTTTTGAACCATGTCTCAGTGATTACACAGACAACAGTGTCTTCCAAAGTGAGGAGTGCTTCCAGGAAATGCAGTTTCTTTTTTAGACTCCTACCATTAAGCAGCAGTACCTTGAGTTTATCTAGAAAGGGTTTTATGCTGGGAGGTTGGTTATGTTGACACTGCCTAAAAAAAGTCGCAATAGGGGTGGCTAATGCCTTTGCCAGTATCCAAAAGCTTAGGGGAGACAGGTGCAAACCATTGCTGACAAGGCAGTGTAGCCTGTTGACCATGTCTTTCCAGGCTGACAGATATTAGATCCCCTTGGACTGATCCCAGAAGATAAGCCAATTGTTAAAGTCAATCATTTTTTGTTTGTATTGTGGCATCATCATTGGAAAAGTTAAAATGATGATTAAGGCTAGGTTTATACCTTCTTGTAACACATAATCTGAGAGATCAGTCATGTCTCTCTTCATGTAGTCCAGTGAGATATGTCTCAGGTCATTCACCCCACATGGTCTATGACAGAATCATACAGGTACTTTTGGTTGAGTGACTTGAGTGTTTGTGTGAGTTGACGGATCCTTGCACCTGACAGGCAGCTAATCATAACCCATTCCTTTTCCAGCCTGCAGAGGGGAACATCCATGTGTCACATAATGGGGGTCACCTATGGCCAATAAATTAAGTTTTGTGGTGTTATACCTTAAGTGCTTACTTGTTGAGACACTGGTGTGTGTTATTATGTGTTGTGTTTTTTTGAATTGTTATGTGTGTAAGTAGTTTCTATTTGGGGGGACACTGATCTTTTGGTAAGTTATTAGTGAGTAACTCTGATCATGAGGGTTTATGTGTCATGTCCTTATTTACTGTGGGAAGTGTGTGTGTACTGATGACCTGTTTGGCACTCAATTTGTCCTTATGTGAGAGTTTTGTCTCTAATTTCATAATGTAACTACATCTCTCACATGAAGTATTTGTTTGTTTCAGGAGCAAGTGGTTGTAAGTATACATAAGACAATTGCTACATTGCCTCAGACTGGCCAGAGAGATGATGGGAAACTGCTCGTCCATGCTAGCAAGCTCTTCCTGTATATTTCTTTAGGGAAGGGAGTGGGTTAATTTGACATGACTGTGCTGTTAGGCTAGCACTGAGACTACAAGAGGAACCTGTACTTTGTGTAGACTAAGGTTGAGCAATAAGGCAATGCTGTTCAGTGCACAACTGAGTGTCTCCTAGAGTAGCAGAAAAGCTTGAAAGGGTTCCATTGACAGCTGTTTAGGGAAAAACTGAGCTTCTAGGCTTTTGCGTCTATACAGGGCATTGCTAGCTACCACTGGATAAAGAGCAGCACCACCCAAACACAAGGCTTAAATACTAGCAAAGGGAAACAAGTTTTAAGCTAACTACCAATCAGGAAAGCGCACAATAAGCATTCCACCAAATCAGATAGGTTAGATCAGCACACTTCTGTCACAAGAGTGCAGAAAAGCACCTTCTTAATGTAGAATAGCTGGTTTAGAGCCCAAGTGTAACAAGACCACACAAACTACCTACAACAGCCCTATAACTAACAGAAACAATGTAATACAGTTTAATTAACTAGTTTAAGCAGTAGCAGCAGACAGTACATTTTTTGAAACTGCTAAAGTACAGTCACAGTATATAAGAAAAGTGCAAAAAAAAATACTTAGAGCCCTTTTGTGTGCTTCCCAGCTGAGACAGACCAGTTAAACACCTACTGCCACTAGATGAATAATCCCAGTCCCCCAGTGTAAAAGCACAGTAAAGGAATGTTTGGAGTGAAATGCTACCACAAACAAACTTAAAGATACAAATACAGCAGTGTACTTAAACAGTTCTAGCATGAACAGTGCATTTTCTGTTGTATCATTCTTCCCCTGGCAGTGATAATTGTGTGAAACTTTACATGCTAGAATATGTCTCCTGTTTCTTATCTTTCTGTACTTAAAACATACCCTTACACTCATAGCGTAAAAGTCTATTGGCTTGGTAATAACTGCAGTACTCTAAATAAGAAACTTTGACTTGAAATCCAGACAAACAGTATTAATGAAAGACAGCTTCAAAGATAAAGATCTTATTCACAGGAAATAAATCAATATGTTTGAAATTACAGAAATTCCACCGAACCCTGTTGAGTCGTGTACAATAAGGATGTTGGTTTCTTTACTTATTTAAAATGTAAGTTAATAACAATAGCAGTAAGGAAGCAGTTTATAGTGGGAAAAATATGTGCGAGTTGTGTCAGAGTACCAGTAAAGTTTAAACTATACAGCTAGTAATGAATAGACATAGTGCGTTAAATGGCAAGCAACGCACAAAACCTACCTACTAGTAAACATCGGCATACTTCGGGGCACAGTATTAGGCCTCTGTTATTTAACATTTTAATTAACAAAAATCAAGTCATTAACTGATCTGGAACAGGTCATCGACAAGTCTACCAACTCCATTGAAACCTGGCTCCAAGACAGAGACCTAATTTTAAATCCACAGAATACAGAATATATGCTCTTCTTACCTGAAACTATCCCATCTGACAAAGCATAAATAAACTGACTTCATCCCGAAATAACCGCCTAGAAAATGTAAGCAGTACTAAGTTGATTGGTATTACCACTGATAATTTAAAACTTGATCTACATTTTCAAAATATCATCACCAAAGCTCACCAGAAATTAGCTGCTTACTACAGAGTAAAACAATGCCTGTATGAATTGGGGCAAAAGATAGATGTCATAGTCTATTACCTACCTTAACTTCTTCCTCCCCAGTATTCACAAAAATCCAGACACCTCCCAGGCAAACTAACTGTAACACTGCTATAATATGGTGGTTAAAACTGCAACACTACTCCCCACAAAAAAAAAAAAATCACTGCATTGCTCCAAGGAAAATGAACTGGATAGAATCCCTATAATATATATATATT
>NC_056743.1:574373365-574385865 GCF_019279795.1 Protopterus annectens
ATGGCCGACTCTATGTGGCTGACATTCAAAAGCTCGACACTATGAATAAATCCACAAAAAAAGAAATAAAATTTCCTTTAAAGTGCTAGCAGGAGGGCTACGCCCCCCTGCACCCTCCATGGGGGGCTCCACCCCCCCATAACTTTAATATACCAACTCCGAGATCGCACTACAGTGCAGGAATGGAAATCTTTCCATTCCGCACTATAGTGCGATGCCAGTTTCCCATTGTCGGCAATCCAAACGTCGATCATATGGTGTCGGCGATATGGTTGTCGACATTCTGGACTGTCAGCAATGTCAAGTAGACCCATATATATATATATATATATATATATATATATATATATATATATATACATACATACACACACACACACACACACACACACACACATATATCCAGACGTCTTTCCATTGCAGCGCTGTTCCCGTGGTGCATTGTTCCTAGAGATCTCCACTCCCAAAACAAATGAATAGCATGTATCCATATCTCCCAAAGCTCACTTGCAGATGCACTATACTCACATAATATTTCTAAATTCCTAAGCTCTAGGTCATTATCCCATGTACTATATGGCACATAACAATCTAAACCTCTATTGACTAAAAATTCTGCTGTTACTTCCTACAAAATTTCAAATGCACTTGCACATCTCTCCAGATTAATCTGCCCCTTGGGTGGAACAGGAATTTTTCTCACACATTTAGCAAACAAACCTCAAGATTGTTTACCTATTCTATGCAAACTGTCTAGCAGAGGTACCAATGCTTTACTAATTTCTCACACTAGTAAGCCTGAAATACTTTTCTTACCCAGGTGATGACAGTTATCACAACATCTATATGCACAACTCATTCTCTTTACAAATGTTACAGAAAACACTGCTCTGTATACCTGACTAATGACCTAATTATATATGATTTGCCAAAACCACCAACTATTGTAAATATGTATACAATTGTTTGTTTGTTTGTTGCGCTGTCATTTGCCACTATGCCATTAAGCAAATCATTAACCTTGTATTTGGCTACGATATGTAATACTTTTATACTCTGTATGTGATTTTAGTGGAGCTTTTTTCTCCAGGTCTCTAATGAAAAGGAGTCTTTAATGATCTAGTCAGAGAATCCTAATTAAGAGATTAAAATTAATATAAACAGGGGGTGTTTTTTGCTGATTGTACTACAAGCATGTACATCTTTACAGAGGAATATACAGATAAACTATGACAGGTATTGCCGAATGCACTATACATGGCACATCCTGTTATCCATGCCTGCACCAGGAATGAGCTCCATGTTGAGGAGCCTCACAATAAGCCCGCTGCCCCCATCTCTAATTCTGTATGACATCATCACTGCTGCACTAAGCTATGCAAAGCTCTATTGAGTAAATGGGGTAGCAGTAGTGTGAGAGTGCAGGCACTGTCAGTGTTGTGTCATACTCACCATTAGCACAGAAAGCAGAAAAAGTCCGATGTATGAACACTTCTCCAGCAGCAGGATACCTCCTTTATCTTCGACATGAACCATTATCTGCAAATGGGCTTCCCAATCCTGGTAGTATTTTATGATCTTGACCCCCAACCAACACAGCATCCAGTGGAGGCCTTCTGTGTGTGTAAGCATTGTCCCTCTCTTAAACCATTTCTCCACCTGCAGTGACTATGGTTACTTCCCTCTCCTCATTTTTCCAGTATGTGAGATATGGATACCTAAACATACTCCATCTTCTACTCTGTTGTGATCGAAGTTCCTAGTAGAACCCTTTCTGAAGAATCCCTTCTGACTTCATAACAGTCTGTCACTAAATAGTGTCTCCATCCTAGCTAGTTCATCCTGCCAGTAGATAATTTCTATTTCATATCAGCATGTCAGTAAGTGAAGTCATAGCTAATCCCAACAGCACGAGAGTGCCTAGCCAGTTAAACCATCCTCTCTCACTGGTGGAACCTTTAGTAGTTCTCCAAACATTCTGCAATGCTTGTTGTTGATTGGTATAGATTCTCCAACCCATTTGCTTTTCCATCTTCTTAGCTCTTGTATACTGTACTTGACACCATTTGCAATATCTAAAAGCGCTATTTTGGTGAATTATTTCAACTGCTGCTGCTGCTGCAATGAACGTTTCACCAATGCAATGCTGAACTTGTATCAGGGCAACTAGAAAATGCTAACAAAGATTTTATGTGAAGAAAATGCAATACTATAAAAGAGGCGTCTTAGGTACAGCTGGGAGAATGGCACATATGTACACTAGAGCTACATGAATATACTCTAGGATGTATAGACAGCTGACTCTGGGATGCCACACAAATACTGGCAGGCTTGATTCTGCATTTTCTCAATACAGCCACATTGCTGAATGCAGCAGGTCTCAGAACACTACTTAGAAATTATGGCATGGATTATCCAGTGTACTGTATGAAGCAGATGGCAGTCATCAACTGTTATGTCAGAACAATGTATTCATGTGCCCCCCCCTCCCCACACACACACATATACCTTGCTATGTTCAGTCCAACATGGCTGAGCTCTATCATTCTTCCATTCCTTGGCTGTATTATCAGGAGTTCTGCAAGGTTACCAGTTGGTCACTCTATCCTTTGTCCAGCCTGTAAAATCTAAGCAAATCAAAGCAGTTGTACATCATCCAACTTAGGCATGTATGACTTCCTGATGTTCTTTGTGGCAGTTAAGAATGACAGAGAAAACCAATTCATCTTACTTGACTGCAGGCAATATATCATTTGGAATTGTAAACTGAATACTATACATATAGTTGGAATGCTTAATTACATCAGTATTGCAATGTGTCCATTTGCAGCCTGTTAAAACCATAAAAGTATCTTAAGAAAGCATATATACACAAGTGCAAGGGACGTGTTGTGTATGACTTCTTAGGGAGACCATAACTAAACCACAGCCTGAAATAGTTGCATAACTTCTTAACAGGCTGTAATCATTCACATCAGTTGCTTAACTTATGCAACCTGTTCCAACACTAACAAAACTGCATGAAACAAAATCATGTGCAGATGCCTGAAAGACTGATTCATTCTCACATTAGTTTGCCCTAAAAACAGGATGGAAATACAAATTTCATGAGAAGTAATGCCAGGAGATTGAGAATGTTTTTAATGATGCATTTCATAGTGAGTTACATTTTCATGATTGCTCTTAGAAGCTTTGATTGCTTACCTATTTGACAATATAAAGCGCTAAGCATGTCTAATCACAAAACTGAAACATTTTATCAGAATTGAAAAGGGCAGTGTTTACATATCTGAGCATACTTGGGGTGAACATTTAGTTTGCCAGAAGGGCTGCCAGCAACTGTCATTTCAGCAAATTTAGCTTAGCAAAGATATATGCAGACCACTTTAATCAATAAAAAAAAAAAAAAAAATTCCAGTATTTTTCCAGTTTAAAACCTGCTGGAATACATAGTTTTCTGATATGGGTAGATATCAGGAATTTGTGTGTGTGTGTGTGTGTATGTGTGTGTGTGTGTGTGTGTGTGTGTGTGTGTGTGCAGAAGTATGGATGGGCCACCCAATTTGTTGATGTTATTAGCAAATGTTACTTCAAAAATTTAACCTGGCAAAGGAAGTCCTTTCAAAAGCAGAATGATTTTTAAAGTAAAGTAAAACAGTACTTCAAACTGTGAAACCTGATGGAAAACGTTGTGTGTGTGTGTGTGTGTGTGTGTGTGTGTGTGTGTGTGTGTGTGTGTGTGTGTGTGTGTGAAAACGTGCAAGGATGAATGTTTTACTGTCATTACACTCAGAGACTGTGGCAAAGACTGAAGTAGCCCCCCTTTTTTAATGAGTGCTCATTTCCCATGATCCTTTTCTCCTACTTTTCTGGCATGCCATTGCCTTCTATTACTTCAGCATTCTTATGCAACACTGGATTATGTGGTGATAAAGTACTGCAACCCCTTTATCCATACTTTCTTACTTGACTGTGGGATGGTAGTTGCAGGCTCATATGTGTTATACTTCAAGGTTGTACAGTAAGGAATATATATCCTGCTGTTAATTATGACATGCAATAAGCCCCATAGCAATGTATATATAGTTCTATATGTAAACTGCTAATATACCTCGGCTCACCACCAACCTCACCCATAAACATCCCACAGTAATCATTCAGCACCACCAATGTGAGTTTGTTAATACCCAGGCTAACCTACTACTGGGGGGAGCTAACTCTGTCCATTCCCTACCATCCAATTTCCTGAGTTTATTTCAAACCCAGGTCATCAGATGGAATGGCTACTACCTTGCTCCTGCACCATCGGGCCAGCTGGAGTTGAAAGCGTTAAGTAGGGGTTGGAGAGTTAAACTGAGTACATCTTCCCCATTTGAGTGCAGAAACTCCTGCTGTTGTAGGTAACACATTTAGACCTACAGTTTTCATTTGCTGTTTTATTCTTTTTGTTCCATGAACCAGCATTCGCTAGAGTTCTGTTTGAGAAAAGGCATGGATACTTTGTCACTGGCACTAGAAATAAAGGACTGGTCTCTATCCTCCAGTTACTCCACTCATACGAACTGGGTAAGCAAGCATATCATAATAATGTCAACAAGGTAACCCCTTCTTGTATTTGATCCAATGATTCAAGCCTCTAAGGTATTCCTCAGTTTTTCAAAATGTAGTAACTCTATCAGTTTTCTCATAGAAAGTCCTTGCATCCTGGATAATTTAATTTATTCCACCTTTTCACCGCAAAGTGTTACATTACTTGCAAAAGAGAATGTGTCAACATCCTGTATCTTACGTTTTTCTTAATCATACCAGGACAACTACATTATAGCTTGAACATTAATTTAAAAATATTAAAAAGTAAAGTACCAGAGATGTCTAAAACTGTCTGCCTAAATTATTATGGCATTTACTAATTTTCATGTTTTTCTTTCACAGAACACAACTAGATATATCAATAATATCTCATGAAGTTTTGTTGAACGATGAATTAAGTGAATGAAATTCTTATGTACTTCAGTGTTTTTTATTTACTTTGATTTATTCTTTTACTACTGGACTGTTGCTGGGTAGATTTTATATATCAAAGTGGTCACAATAAATGCTGTACATGTGGTGAATGAATGGTACAGTGTCTGGTGTGCCTGGTTTCCTTTTATGCCCCTGAAGTTCCATTTTTTTCATTCTTTAGTACTTTTGGCCAATACTGTGTTTTGTCCATCTATGATTCCCTACTAGATGTTGTAATGAAGTGTGAGAGAAGACATCATTGTATTTTCTTGCTAGACTGGATTTGTGGCATCTCAGGGAATGTAAAACCTCCAAAACACAAGAAAACTAAAAAATATACACATGTAACATCTGCAGAGATTCCAGCGAAGCTCAAACCAACCACAAAAGAACTAAAGCGCTAAAAAAATAACAACCATGGTGTGGAAAAACAAAACAAGTTCTTTTGTTTTATTAGTACTTAAAACTTCATCAGATCATCAAGTTGATCTGATGAAGTTTTAAGCATTAATAAAATGAAAGTGCGTATTTTATATTTTTCCACACTGTGGTTGTTATTTTTAGAGATTTAGTTCTTTTGTGGTTGGTTTAATCCTCGATGGAGTCTATGCAGACCTTGTGTGTATCTCAGTGAAAGTATGGGTCTCTTTGCAGGAGTTGTATTTGCAAAAAACTATTTTTCCTTGAGTACCTAGGTATGAAACATATATTTACTCAACAGAATAGTTTTTTGTAGTAGAAGTCATGAGTGTGTGTTTCTAGATGTTGATATTCATATCATATTGAACTGCAATGGGCTAGATTTCTACATGTGATTCTGGTACTCTAGACTTCAGGCTAGACTACAAAGATCACTGGGGAGACAGATGAACTGCTTGATTAGGTCTTGGGGGATAGAAGAGTGCACCCCCTTTTATTAACATATTTATTAAATCTTAATTAAAACAATGCAGTAGATATACATTAATAGAAAAAAAAACAAATCATACTGACATTTTTCATTCTTTTTGTGTACTATACATATATGTATTCTTTTTAACAGTCATCATTCCAACATTATATAAATTCCACAATTCTTGCCTTCCCTTAAACCTCACTCCTTCTTCCGAACATTATTTTGCATGTATTACTTCCACAAATTCCATATATTTCTGTGCAATTTTCTTCTTTTCTTTTTAAAGATCCACATCCAGTTGTTTTATATCCTTTACAATAGTCAGTACTTCAGTTGCAGATTATTTAGATTTTAGCTTCTATTTTCTGGTAATTGCTTTTTTGGTAGCCAATAACATTAAACGTAGTAAAATATTACTATGTCTAAATAAAGTGCTTATGTCTCAGCGCAAAATAATTATTTCCTTATTTACAACTATTTACTTTCCCAGCATTTCCGAAAATGTGCCCTAAAGGTAATTTTTAAAATATGTCAACTATTTGCACTACCAAAAAAACATGCTCCCAGTTATCTCACTCCATCCCATCACAGCTGTAGCATTTGCTGTTTGAGGAAAAAATCTCTCAAGTCAACTTGGGGTGTAGAAATAACTGCAAACAATTCCAAACAAAACTGTTTAAACTTCTGGACTTTATTACATACTAGAGAGTTATACAGATGCCCTCCTATTGTTCGTTTGTAATTTGCCTTGCCAGTCTCTCCTTACAATCTTTTATAACCTATTTGTATTAACTCTTATAGTTATAATGCAGTATTTTATACACCTTACTAATTATCATCTTAACAACAGCTTCTGTTCTGGACTCAATGAAAAATCATAACAGAGCTGGTCTTTCATTTGACACTCCCTTATCCCTTATTTCTGTTTGTCGATACTCTGATATCGGTCCGTGCTAGGGAAGGCAGTCTATACCCTCAAGTCTGAACTGCTGCTTGGCTACATCTCACTTTATTACCTTTCCATCTCTAGTTATTTGCTCACAATACCCTGATTCATTATTATTTTCTCCAGTAAATTGCAGCCCCCTCTTGCCTGTTTTCTGTACTACTACTTGCAGTAATCCTTATTGTTAAAATCTCTTTCTCCATTCCCATGCTGGTTTAGTTCTTAAAATACCTTCTGCTACTTTATGAATATAATATTCTGTACGGTTATTGGTGTGTTCTCTGAGGTAAGTTGGAGTACAGTATCATGTCGGTGCTTATATATAGCATGTAAGATATGGCAGACATCTGTACAATATTTATTTATTTTATTTTTTTATTTATTTATTTAACATTTGTTGACCGGGAAAGTCCGACTAGGTTCCACAGATCCTGTTTTCAGCAGAGGCCCGGGGAGAAATGCTCCAGAAGCATGTCTTTAGAATGTGGGAGGAAACTGGAGTACCTGGAGGAAACCCACGTGAACGCAGGGAGAACATGCAAACTCCACACAGAAGGCACGCCAGCCGAGAATCGAACGGGAGAACCTCTTGCTGTGAGGCGACAGCATTAACCGCTGCACCACTGCGCCGCCCAAGTATTTTTGTGCATATTACAGTGCACATACACATTCCTTACAACCCCCACTAAATACCCCATGTTTCTCATTCACAGCTAATCTAGAGCAGTGAGTAATTTTTGAGAAAGTTAAGCCCCTGCCTTTTGCTTGTACCACAGTTCAGCAAATGGAGAAGGAGAGACTGAAGCTGAGTTAAAAGATAACATCTAGTAAACAGTACCCAGATAACTGGCTATTATAAATGTGAAGTAATCAGTCAAAATGATGGTGACACAGATTCAGGGCTAAGCTCTGTAGGTTCTTAACTACTAAAGGCCAAATTCAATAAAGCCTACACTGAGTGTATTCTAAGTCATTGTTACATAGCTCATTCAAATCCTGCCTTCTTTCAAACCATGTTCTTTCTCTGCATATAGTGTCCCCACAATTCCATTTTTTATGCGGCTAGCTCCTTTTTTCTGCTTTCTAATCACTCAGAAAGATTACAGCAAGTGTACATGTAGTCTACACTTTGTATTAATAACTTTTATGAATCCCTGTCAATATTTAAAGCAAGAATATCAGTAGGAAAACTACAATTAATAGGAAGAAGGTGTGAGTTATGTCTGTGTTGTTTGTTCACTCAGAATGGTGTACCCTTAGTGTAGGCAATGTTGAATCCTGGGGTAAATGTTTAATCTGGTTGGCACTAATTCTTATGAAGTATTTTTTTTCTGAGAAGCTAGTTATGCCTTCCTTTTGGCATGCTAGTTAACTCAGTTATTTCTTTGAAACTGGAGCCGAAGCATTTCTCAGCCAACTGGTCATGGGCACTAAGTTTTTCCACTGCCTATGTCTCTTTTGGAAATTATATTCCTGATTAAAGCTGCTAAATCATTTTATGGTGCTTGTATCTTATGTTCAGGATCATGGTCTATGAGCAAGAAGGCCAGTCAATGGAAGTTTGAGTGACATTTGTTCAGCTCATTTCTCTTAGGGTGAAGAGTTGCTACAAGGTGCTGAGGAAATGAATACAGTGTGACCACGCTGCATAACATTAAGGCACATGAAGGTTTCTAGTCTCATGTTATTGTTACTGAACACATCTTTAAGAAAAGCAGAGAATTCTGAAATGAATACTAATGCAAATCAATAATGTAGTATTCTACATGGATACGTGCATTATTAGATTTCATTCCACTCTTTTTCATTAACATACAGCCTTGCCATGCTCATTCCTTATAGGTTTCCCCCTGTACCTGACAAAAGTATTTTGATCGTCTCAGAATCCTGTTGTTGACTTCCTTTTCTGGGGTTACCTTGGCCATACAGATGACCTTCTCCTTTTTTTTCTTGGCCTCCTCAAAGGCGCTTTTTTTTATTCTCCCACTTCTCTTACTCTCCACAGAATTCTTTCCGTTCCTGGTGGCGGACTTCATTACCTTCTTTAATGCATCCTTGTAGAGCCTCTACCGCCATTAGTTCTGCTACTTATCCATATTATTTCTGAATGTGTTTTCTCATAGATTGAAGTCTACAAATCTGCAGTTTTAGATTGTTATTCCTCTTTTACTTCCATTGTATCCTAAATGTCTTCTCACTCTCCCGTCTTGTTCATAGGTTCACGTGGTTCATAGGTAAGCACTAGGCTAGCTGTCATTGTGGGCCATTTTAAGCCTATCCAGTTTCCCTTTCTGTGCATAAATTAACTTATCCCATTTAGCTAGAGGCTGACTTTACCCATCCTATGGTCCATAATTATATATTATAGGTTTATAGGTTTATAGGTTTATACTAGGCTATCTGCCCTAAGGCATTTATAAGCCTAGCCCAAATTTTTGTGGCTTACGCCACCCCTTATATGAAAAAATACTGTGCCCATTAGTTTGTTGTGCCTCTGTCCAGCAGTGACACAGAGATGAATCCCGGGATAAAACTACGATCTCCCATCCACAGGTCAAGATTTCTCTTGAACAGAGCCAGCGAGGTGCTCTGCCTCACATGGACCGGGATTTTATTCCACAGCATAGGGAGTCTCTGAGTGATAAATCTATCCCTCCAGCACGTCCTATTTATATCCGTGCTAAGGTTTAAGTTGCTTGCTCTAGTGGTTTTGGTGGATTTGGATTTTTTGAGGTGGAGCATGTCCATTAATTCCGGGTTGGACATGGCCTTGTATGTCAGGCACATGTCACCTCTGAGCAGACGGTATGCAACTGAATAGAGCTGGAGTTTCTTCAATCTGGCAGCATATGACAGATTTTGGAGTCCCTTTATCCTTTTGGTGAGGAACTTTTGGGGTCTCTCCAATTGCTGCAGATGTAGGGTGAGATGCATCCCGAATGGGGCATTGTACTCTATCATTGGTCTGATAAGTGAAGAGTACAGGGGAACAATGACCTCACTAGATCTGGATGTGAATCCCTTCATGATCAGGTGGGCAATGTAGAAGGTCTTTCTTTTGACACTCACGTTGCTAAAGTGGTTAGAAAGGCCACTGTCAACCTGGGTCCCCAGGTCCCTGATAACCTCTTCTGTGCTTAGTGGATTGCCACCTATATGGTAGCTTGGGGTTACCTAGTTTTTCCCAAAGGGTATGACTATACATTTTTTGGCATTTAACTTCAGGGCATGGCTCTGGCACCAGCTATCTGTTTCCCCAATAATGAGAATAAGTGAAACTATATCACAAATAATTTGAGGGGACCCATACATGGGATAAAGTATATAGGAGTTGCCTGTGTCCATTAGTAGTACAGGGAGAAATTCTGGAATAAATGTTCTGTTTTCTATCCATACATCAAAGTTGAGCTTGCAAATAGACAGTGATGAACTTTTGTTTTATGTGAATGTGGATTCTCTTCCAGAGCAGAGGTATCTTCTGTGAGAAATACCTGCCCCTTCAAACAATATTTTGGATGCCACAGAAGAGGCTTAGATCCCTAAACTGAGTATGTATGATGTCAGCTGACTTGCTGGTGTGCAGTAAAATCATCCATATAGGGTCAGAGTACACCTTGTATGCCCGACATAGGTCACCTTTTAACAGTCCGTAAGATATCGAGTATAGTGTCAGGGCTTTGAGTCAGTCCATGTAGAACATGTTGTTTAGGCCTTGTATCCTTGTAGTAAGTTATATCTGTGGACGTTCCAGTCATTGCATGTGTCTGAATGGCTACATGTCAAAGGGGACATTGTATTCAATGACTGGCCTAGTGAGGGCTGAGTAAAGGGGGACAATAATTAATTTCCTTCCATTTAGTTACAGTTCATGATATTGGCAGCAATTATTTATTTGGGACAAACCTTCCAGCAGGATGAAAAAGTCATTTGTGAATTCAGTGACTCCTCCTAGCTTGCAGTCATCTGGAAACTTAGTTTGCCAGAGCCCTTTGGTATTGGCTTTTACTTCAGAAAAGTAGATACCAAATAGGAAAGATCCCAACACAGAACTCTGGGGGAGATCAGTTGTGACTGGTCTTTTTGTGAAGGTAACTTCCCTTATTTTTATTTCCTGCATTCTATCTATGAGCCAGTTGGCAATCCAACAGGTGACATGGTGGTTTATTCCCAGCCTATTTAGCTCTTCTACTATGCCTGAGTGGGAAACTGTGTCAAAAGCTTTTCCCAGGTTGAAGTATACAGTGTCTACCATTTTGCCCACATCCATTTCTTTTGTGGACTTCTCAAAAAAATTTCTCCAGGTTAAGTAAGCATGACCAGCCTTTGATGAATCCAAAATGAGACAGGGTCCAGTGTTTGGAAGTTCCCTATGTATTAATTGATTAGTTCCATGATAAGTCTTTCTGTGGCTTTGCATGTGAGGCTGGTCAGACTTATGGGTAACTGCCTGGGACTTTTGAAGATCTTACCTCATGCATGAGAATGACTGTAGCTGTTCTTCATTCGTTTGGTACAAAAATTGTATGGAGGCTGACATCGAACAGCGTTGTCAGGAGATGTAGCTAACTCATGCTTTATGCTATTTAAAATGCCTCCAGGGATATTGTCAAATCCACTGATGCACTTTTCTTAGCTTCTGATAGCACTTTTGGGACTTTGTCTTGTGTGATAGCTGGAGACGAGCCATTTTCATGTATATCTTGAGGGATGGACAGAGAGGAGAGAGGAGTAAAGTTAGAGCTTAATTTATCGGCCAGTAGTTTCACTGTATCTTCAGCCTCAGTGTACGTAACATCATTCAAAATCAGCCCAGCACATTGCTGTATTGCCATTTTAAGATTGGGTGGGAACATAACAAAAAATGCCTCCTGTTTGTCTTTAAATAGCTATTTTAGATTCAAACTTGGCTTTGGGGAATTTTATTAAGCTTTTGAGTTGTTTGCTTACTTCAGTGACAAGATTTCTAACATTCTAGGAATGGCTCTTCTTACTTTTGGTCAAAATTATTTTCCTTTTATTATAAAGCTTGTTGATATGGTTCCACCATGTGGGTTTGTTTCTGGCGGTTGCCCTTCATTTGTTTCTATGTGGTACAGCTGTTTATATGCTGGTATAGTGTGTTGGCGTATGTTTCTGTGTAGTCAGTGGAGTTATCTATGGTGGAGACTTGAAGCTTGCCAATGTATCACTCAGCAGATAGTTTGTCGTAAAGAAATTTCTAAGGTACATTGGGTGGAAGGGATCTCTAGTTTCAATTTTATTTTGAAGGAGACTGCTTTATGGTCAGACCTAACAACTGATGAAGATACGCAAGCGATGGGGCAAAATGCTCCTATAGTAGTAAGGACAAGATCCAAGATTCCACCTAGTGGGTACTACAGCCCACTAACTGTTACTGGGCTACTTCAACCTTAACATATAATCCCTTTGCTGACTGCACATACAGCTAGTTTTTAGCCTAGCTTCTGGGCTTTCAGAAACCCTAACAATGTGATTGTTGATCTAATATTAGCAAACTATGGAAAAATGAAACGCTAACACAAAACTACCATAGTTTACTGACTTTACATGCATGGGTTTATGGTGGAGCTTTGTCCTTACACACTTCCATACTTAATAGTAACCAATTCCATGGACCATGGAGTAACACAGGGC
>NC_056743.1:574393365-574478365 GCF_019279795.1 Protopterus annectens
TGAAAATATTTTCTTTCTTTGTGACACTGAGTTTTGTTATAGGGAAATACAAACTAATTTAAAATAAGAAAAATAATAATATAAATGTGAATTGTGTTTTCTTGTTCATTTGCATTTGAAAACTAAGCTTGAAAGCCTTGTTTTAGTTCAGAGTACAGGCTGCACTATTTATCTGAGGTGCACAGTGGTGCAGTGGTTAACATTGTTGCCTCACAGCAAGAGGTTCTCCGGTTCGATTCTCGGCTGGGGTGCCTTCTGTGTGGAGTTTGCATGTTCTCCCTGTGTTCGCATGGGTTTCCTCTGTATACTCCGGTTTCCTCCCACATTCCAAAGACATGCATCTGGAGCATTTCTCCCCGGCCTCCGCTGAAAACAGGCTCTGTGGAACCTAGTCGGACATTCCCGGTCAACAAATGTTAAATAAATAAAAAAATAAAATTATGCTATCTATGACTGATAAAGCACATTTAAATGTCAATGTTTAAGAATCATTGTTTTCTTAATAGCTCTATAGATGGAGTAAGTTATCTAACCTGATAACTCTGCCACTCTTAGTATCCTTCATGATGTAATAGATGACGAGACAAACATAAGAAATAGAGGAACTAAGTTCAGACATAAAACAAATGGAATAATTAGTAAAGGATGTTTTTTCTGTATGAGATCTGTTTAGTGTTGGACTACAGGGAAGGAAATCACTTTTTGTAAAGAACATTTTTGACATTTTGGGTGGGTTTTCTAAGTGTGAAGTGTCACTTGTTGATGCTTCTTAGAATCTCTGTGTGATAGGTCATCTGATTCTTTAGCTTAAAGCAAAAGCTTAAAAATGCAAAGTATTTAGAATTTTTTCCTAAAAGAAGATTAACAGCTGATGTAACGCACTCTTTAGTAACTTGCTACTAATTACATTTAGAAGTACTGGCAGAAGATAAACAGACACTGTTTTAAAAAACACTGAGAGAAAGCAAAAGTTCACAGTACTGTCAGTTATAAATAAATAGACAGACAAAACAGAAGAAGCCACTGTATTCTGACTGTGCCATATAAGGGAGCACAAAGTGAATTACAGAAAAAAAAATATCACATCAGTATAGCAACTCTTTATCAGTCATTTTAAGTATATATTATATAGGATCATAGCAGATTACTAGGTTATCGATCCAGAGGTCATTTTAAGCCTAGTCATTTCTTCCCAATGTAATACAATAGAGGTACTAGTCAATGCCCAAGATTTCATTTAGTGATGACTGCCCATGTCCAGGATGGTTGTGGGTACTATCCCTGGTAAGAATTTATCATGCCCTATCCACTCGTCCAGGTTCCTCTTGAACAGTGTCATACAGGTGCTGTGTTTCACGACACTAAAGACAACCACAACGCATTCTATAGTTATGTCAAGAACCTAAATTGCAACACTCAGGTCTGCTCTGAGGTACAGCACAATGGCAACACATATACAGAGCCAGCTGGCATTGCCAATATATTGGGTGAAAGGTTCAGTGCAAACTCTTCCCCCCTTTCACCCCCCCCCCAAAGGGCCAATTGCAATTCCTGAGGAGTGTCAGGTTCCTAATATTACTGCTGCACAGGTTAAAACTATGCTGTCTAAAGCTAAGAACACAGCTTCCATGGGACCTAATAATATCCCCAGCGGCATCCTACATGAGCTACAAAATTAACTGCCACCACACCTGAGTGCCCTGTTCAATCACAGCCTCACTTTAGGTTTTGCACCCACTGAATGGAGAACAGTCACGGTCATTCCACTCCACAAAGGGGGAGTGACTACAGACCCCAGGAACTACTGCCCCATTAGCCTGATGAGTCTGATATGTAAGGTTATGGAGCATATTATTGTGGCCTTTATAAATAGGGACATAGGAAATCTCCAAACACTGGACACCATGCAGTTCGGATTTGTGAAGGGTAGATCATGCCTGCTCAATCTGGTTGACTTCTTTGAGTTTGTCACCAGAGCTTTGGATGAGGGCAAGGTGGTACACACAGCTTACCTCAACTTTGCCAAGGCCTTTGATACCATTCTCCACTTAGGTATCATTGCTGACTCACTAAACTAGGCATAAACCCCTATGTCACAAGGTGGGTGGCCAATTGGCTCATGGATAGAAGGTTGCAGACTCCAAATCTGACCACCGACCAGTCACGAGTGGTGTCCCACAGGGATCTGTCCTGGGTCCCCTTCTGTTTGGCATCTACTTCTCAGAAGTTCAACCCAACACAAAATGACTCTGGCTGACCAAGTTTGTAGATGATTGGAAACTGGAAGCCATTATAGAATCCAGAATAAAAAAGAACACAGTTACGTAAAATCACCAAAATATATTGCGATTTTACGTAACTGTGTTCTTTTTTATTCTGGTTTTTGTTCTTTTTTATTCTGGATTTTGGATTTTGTTTACTGAACACAGTGCACCACAGTGTTTCTCTTTTATTGGTTGGAGCCATTATAGAATCCCCAACTGACATTGACATCCTACAAAGGGACCTCACTGAGACCAATGACTGGTGCCAGAACCACGGCTTTAAACTAAATGCTAAAAAATCCCTTTGGGAAAAACTCTGTGCCCATGAACTACCACATCAACGGTAGTACACTAAACTCAGAAGGTGTAATAAGAGATCTGGGACACAGGTTGATAGCAACCTCTCATTTGACAACCACATCATCACTGTGGTTAGAAAATCCTTCTATGTGGCACATCTTATCACAAAGGGTTTCTCATCCAGGAAGAAGGAGGTCATCATCCCTCTCTACTCATCTCTCATTAGACCTATTATAGAATATAATGCCCCATTTGGCATGAACCTCACTAGACACCTGCAACAGCTAGAAAGGCCACAAAAATACCTCACTAAGAGGATTCTAGGCCTTAAACACATGTCCTGTACTGACAGACTCAAAAAACTCCAGCTATACTCAGTCTCATATCACCTCCTTAGAGGTGATCTCCGCTTAACTTACAAAGCCATGTCTGACCCAGAGCTGCTAGACATGCTACATCTAAAAAAACCCAATCCTGCCATGCCACATGCTCCAGGGACCGCAACCTTGTTACCACATTAAATAGAACATGCTGGAGGGATAGGTTGCTAACCCAGAAACTGCCCATGCTGTGGAGCAGACTTCCCATACATTTCAAGCAGAGCACCTCACTGGCCCTCTTCAAAAGAAATCTTGACGAGTGGACGGAAATAGAAAATTCACCCTGGGGATCATTTCAACTGCCATGCTCGATAGGGGAAATGGGAACTAACGTCTGCTGACATTATACCAGGGATTCTTATTGGCTAGGCTTACATAGGCCCCAGGGCCATTAGCCTAGTGCATACCTATGAACATGAATTGGTAGCCTGCTCCAAAGACTTGGCAGTCACTGGTAGATAAATCTGTCCCTCCAGCATGTCCTATTTGTCTATTGTGAAACAATAGAAATGGCTTACAGTAATGCAGAGTTATTAATACTGCACAACTGGATTTGGCTACTGATTACACTAAAAATCACAAATAACAGAGAAAAAAATAATAATGTTCGCATTTTTTTTTTTAAGCAGGCTTGATATTTTTTCTTGACTGGAAATTAATGTCACTGATTATGCATCCCACTGCCAAGCTGCTAGGTAGATCAAAACATTGGCCTGCAATCTTTTTTAACTCTTTTCCTTCATTTTAAGATGACTGATAATGAGGAGTTTCACTGGAGAATTTTTCATTGTGCTTTCAATATAAAAGCCCAAGTCTGCTTTTCTGTTCCTTCTCTCCCAGTCAGACATAAGATTCAAGGCAATTTTATTGAATATAACATTGAAAGGATGGGACTTGCATGAGGTAACTAAAATGGCTGCATCTCTTTTTTACAGCATGGCTTCTAAATAATCCTGTAAGTAGTTGGAACTATTGCAATCTCACACTAAATATATACACATCATTCTGCATGCTGTTATTATTATTATTATTATTATTAATATCTCCATTATCATTTGCATGAGGGATAAACCTCATCAGAATTAGGGACAAACCCAGAAATAATGAGGGACAGTCAGAGACACTCTTTAAAATGTTAATACTATTAACACGAGATGCTGACAGAATAAGATAGTGCGAGTTCGTATGCATTTTCTGAAATAAAAGAAGTTTACATCTCTAATTATTGTCATTATTTATTTAAAGAAGAACCACAACCACAGACTGAAAAATAACAATTATTTAATCAAGTCTTGATATTTACTACATTTTAACACTACTTTTGAACTCTATATACCGTTTCTTTTTTAATTTTTAAATGTAATTCCAGAGTCTGCCTACATGGGGTCCTGCATTTTGATGTTTTTTAGTCTACCTCCAGGTATCCTGCAATGCAGTGTTTGGCTTTAAAATATTACATCATAGCCCCTAAGCTCCTGTCAATCCATTGACAGTAATATCATTGCTGTCATATTGACTGTTGTCTACACTTAGGATACTTTCTACATTTCTCTGAAAACTCAATGCCCCAATTGGGGCATGAATGGCTAGGCTTAAAAAGTGGGTCCCTATCAGTTAGTTGACTCACTATTTAGTGAAATCCTCTTTGTCAAACAACTATTTAGTGAAAAATCTAATTGTCGAACTAACTTTTCAGCAAATACTTTCCTTGGGCAAAACAGTGGTTAGCCACTATCTGGAATTTGCCCTTTTCCCCACTGCAGTGTGATCTCAGAAATGGTATATTTAATTAGTGGGAGTGTGGGGGCATAGCCCCAGGTGTTAAGTTTTTTTTTAATGATCTCTAGTGTGGACTATTGTCACTTTGCCCTAGGAAAGTTTTTGCTGGAAAGTTAGTTTAATGGTTAGTGTTTTCTCTGAATAGTTGTGAGATGAAGAGGCGTTCACTAAATAGATTTGACAAAGTGATATAGACCCTTAAAAAGGTTTTAGGGCTGTTTGCCTAGTAACCTCCTATGATCTTATGAGAGTTTTTTTAGATGGCTTCATGATGTTTATTGGGATGTAGGGGTTACAAAAATGCATTCTGAAAAGACAAGAAGGCACTGTGCAAATGTGCATAATATAATGTAATTGGATCATAGGATCATAAGAGATTACTAGGCTATTAGCAAGAAGGTCATTTTAAGCCTAGCTGTTTCTACTCAATGTAATTCCATAGAGGTACAAATCAATACCCAGGATTGCATTTAATGATGACTGCCCATGTCCAGGAGGGTTGTAGGCACTATCCCTGGTAAGAATGTATGGTGCCCCATTCACTCATCCAGGTTCCTTTTCAACAATGTCATAGAGATGCTCCATTTCACATGAATTGGTAGCCTGTTCCAAAGATGTGGCAGTCGCTGAGAGAAAAATATGTCCCTCCAGCATGTCCTATTTAAGTCACAGGCCATATTTAAGTCCCTGGAAAGGGTTGCCCTAGACCCATTTGATTTACAGAAATGCAGTAAGTACAATAGGTTTGAGTCTTGGGTTGCTCTGTAGGTCAGGCATAAGTCTCCCCTAAAAAGTCTATGTAATACTGAGTACAGTGACAAGGATTTTAGTCTGTCTTTGTAAGGCACATGCTGGACACCTTTGATCTTCTTTGTTAGAACCTCTGAGGTCTCTCTAATTGCTGTAGATTAGTATTGTACATACCAAATAGGGTGTTATACTCAATTATGGGCTGGTCAAGTGCCGATTGTAGGAAGGGTTATAACTTCTTTTGCTCTTGAGGAGATGCCTTTACTAATCAAGTGAGCTATGTAGAAAGCTTTCCTTAAAATGGTAGACACATGGTGGTTAAGTTAAGGTCGTGGTCAACCTGTGATCCTAGGAACCTTACGACTTCATAGGTACTTAGGGTATTGTTATTGATTTGATAGTGTGAAGGCACATTGTTTGACTATATATTTTCATAGTCAATGACTGGAATTTATGAAGTTCTTGAGTCACTGTTGTACAGCAAGATTCCACAATGCCAGCAATTGAGCAGAAGCTATGTGAGATGACAGCTCAAGGTACACGAAAGAGACTGGTTAAGGGAAGCAATGAAGTGAGAGTTCAATAGCATGTTTGCATCTAGACATCCATTGCAATGCCAATAAGCTGCAGTTCCTTAACAGAATAGTTTTGCATCTCATTAAGATATAGTTGGCAGGTCTTCAATGTACATCATGGCTACTAAGACTACAAAGCATGTGAGTTGGATAGAAGGGGTTCAAGGCAGTTAGTGACCTGCAAGGTAAGTCACTTTTGGTGATGGACAAACATATTTCTGATCCAGCTGTGGAGAAAATGCTAGTCACTGTCTCACAGCTAGGAGGTAGTTGGAGAATCTGTTTACCAACATGCCACATTATGGTAGAAAGATGACTGCTCACATGATAGGCCAGTAGGGAGGAACTCATAAATTACCATAACACTGGAATGGGAGAAAACAGGGAAACACCAGCTGCAGATAATTTGATACAAAAGAGGGTTAGTCAGACAAATCATATCAATGACAGGCTGCTCATTGTCTTTGGGATTATTGTTGGGAAGCCATGAACCCAATTAGTACTGGTATGAATAAGGGGATAGAAAGGTAGCGCTGAACACCCTCAGACTAGATAAGGATATGAAAAAGACACTAATCGCAGACTGAATGGGTAGGAAGAGACAGGTTACTTGGACATTCACTATAATGGGTGAGTTGGATGCCAGGGTAGGTGAGGCCATAGTCATGATATGTGACAACTGCGAGCTCAGATGGTAGTAAGCAGGAAACATTGATTAGAAGACTAAAATGCTGGGAGATAGGGTATGTCATAACAAGTTGGATACATGGCAAGTCAGAGGGGCTTCCAATCACTGCCACCATTTTTGGGGACTGTGGAGGGCCTTGTTCACTAAGGTCAGGTATGGGCCAACAACATCAAGCATGAACATGGTGTTTGGACTCTGTGATGTGTATCACCACTGAGATGGGACTAAATGCTTACCTAAGGTAAAGTGTGCACTCAATAATGCCAGATTGAATACAATACTTCTGCTAGTGCAGGGTTTGTGTGCCAGCTTTTATGAAATACATTTATGAAATACTTTAACAGACTTTCCACAAAAAGCAACTAGTACAAAGAATCATATATTCTTAACTGACACACATATCTGAGGGGTTCTTTTCATGTTATTAGTGGTGTGTGAAGGCAGAATACAGGGAGAGTGTTCCTGAGATTGTGCTTTATTTGGCATTCTTCATGCACAAGCTTTGATTAAGATGCTTATGTCAAGCTTAATGTGTTAGGAATTCTACTTAGTGTGATGCAAAATTAATAAAAAAAAACTTCTTTCTATTTCAGTATTTGCTTAATCTTTATTAGTAGATGTTTGAAAAACATATCTAGCCAAGTTTTGTTAGTTTCTTCTAGCTGCAACTGAAACAATCATTCTTTTACATCACTGTTTGATGGAAAGACTTGCAAGTTATGCTTCGCAAGCTTTTAGCCAACATTGAAGTAGTCAAGTGACCCACATTGCATTGTCTTACATAAAGACAAATTTCAGTAGCTGTGATATTAATGCTTAGTTCACCTAGCAATCGAACAAGTCATTTGTCAGGTTACTGGTTCAAAGAAAATCATTTGCTAAAGTGTTCTCCGTTACAGTGAAAGCTACAGAATGTGTCTATTTATATTAGTCTCTCACACAGTACCGATTTATATACTGACGTGAGGAATGACAGAAAAGCCCAAAAAAAATCAATAAAATTATGAAGTTGATTCATTCAACAGCACAAAGTTGAAATGCTGAAATGTGATCTGCAGTATGAGTAAAATTGTTTTAGAAAAGCACAGTCCAAAATCACAGTAAGTTTGGAGACTCCCCCATTTCATCATCTGTGCCATCCTTGTGTATCATTGTTGCTTTTTTCTCTGTCTTGGCTAGTCTTTTACGTCTTCAGATGGATTCAAGAGTTAGACAGATTGTTATTCTAGCTGATATTTTCCCACATCCATCTGCTTTCTGTTGTGTACTTCAGTATCTGTACCAGGGCTTGGCATGGAATGAGTACATTACAGGTGACATTACTCATTTGTGGAAGTGACTTATCTAACAGGCAATCCTGCCTTCCTAGGGAATCATTATTCCTGCAAGATCCATTGGTCTCCACCATGGGATCTCATAGTAGGGTATGTCCCTCTGGGATATATCCAAACCAATGCGTAAAAAGGTTACACAGACAAACCATTCAGTAAAAACTTCAAGAAAAAAACATGTCAAGCTAGACTTTTTCCCTGTATGATACCATAAACCTCCTGCAATGGAGGCCCATGGGATATATGCAGATGATCTATTAAGGACATAAACGGTTTCAGCTACAAGGCCTTTGAATGCTCATGACTTTTTTCCTTTTTACTGTTTAACTCTTTATGGGTACATTCTGGCCAGTAAAGCCACATGTGCGCGCAAACACACACACACACACACACACACACACACACACACACACACACACACACACACACACACACACACACACACAGCCACTGTCCATCTACTTAGAATGGGTGAGTTTATATCAGTTGCTCTTTTCTCATTGACCTTACTGGTTGTTCCAGCACCAAGGCCACAGTCTGATCTCAGGTCATCTGGGTAATAATCAAGGATCCATCCCCTACACCACAAAGCTAACAAGCTATGGTCATTTCTAGGGAAATATGGACATCTTTTCTACATATATTCAAAATTTGTGTTTATTGTTTGATAAAAAAATGATAACAGTGGTTACTTGGAGGGAGTGTGAGAGTCACCACCATCCCAAAGCATCATTTCTTTGAAGTATAACCTTCAGACTTGGTAATGTTGTAGTACAATCTCCATGTATGTGCATAGGAACTTGACTTTTAGGTTCTATCCGTATGGTGCAATGTATTTTAGCACTTCACATCTTTGGTCTTTCATCTTTGTTGAAGTGCTGGTTTAGGGACAGTTCCATTATGAGCAGTATTAGTCTGTAGCAAATTAATCTAGATTTTCATAATCATATATTTACACAAAGAAGAAAATAGAGGGCTTGATAAAAATTTACTATATAAAACATTTAGATAAAGCATCAGAAGAATATATTCAGATAGAGCAGCTTAATTATTCTTGCAGTGTTTTAGTGAACCTCTGTTTTTTTTCTTTTTTGAAAACTATAGAGAAAATGTTTTGTTGTAATGCTATGCAGCAATGCCTCCTTTCTTGCTTCCTGTTGCAAGGCAGCATAGTGTGTATACTTCAGCATGTAAGTCGCATTCTGCTGTTCTCTGGGCAGCTATAGAAAGCTCTTCTACTCATTGCCTGCTACCTAATTGCAGTATTTTGCACAGCATTTCAAGTGGCAGAGTTTGATTGTTCCTTCTCTCTAATACTTGTAAAAATGCAATTATGGCAATGTTTGATTGTGCCTTCTCTCTAATACTTGTAAAAATGCAATTATGGCAATGTTTGATTGTGCCTTCTCTCTAATACTTGTAAAAATGCAATTATGGCAATGTTTGATTGTGCCTTCTCACTAATACTTGTAAAAATGCAATTATGGCAATGTTTGATTGTGCCTTCTCACTAATACTTGTGAAAATGCAATTATGGCAATATTTGATTGTGCCTTCTCACTAATACTTGTAAAAATGCAATTATGGCAATGTTTGATTGTGCCTTCTCTCTAATACTTGTAAAAATGCAATTATGGCAATGTTTGATTGTGCCTTCTCACTAATACTTGTAAAAATGCAATTATGGCAATGTTTGATTGTGCCTTCTCACTAATACTTGTAAAAATGCAATTATGGCAATGTTTGATTGTGCCTTCTCTCTAATACTTGTAAAAATGCAATTATGGCAATGTTTGATCGTTCCTTCTCACTAATACTTGTAAAAATGCAATTATGGCAATGTTTGATTGTGCCTTCTCTCTAATACTTGTAAAAATGCAATTATGGCAATGTTTGATTGTGCCTTCTCACTAATACTTGTAAAAATGCAATTATGGCAATGTTTGATTGTGCCTTCTCACTAATACTTGTAAAAATGCAATTATGGCAATGTTTGATTGTGCCTTCTCACTAATACTTGTAAAATGCAATTATGGCAATGTTTGATTGTGCCTTCTCACTAATACTTGTAAAAATGCAATTATGGCAATGTTTGAGTGTGCCTTCTCACTAATAGTTGTAAAAATGCAATTATGGCAATGTTTGATTGTGCCTTCTCACTAATACTTGTAAAAATGCAATTATGGCAATGTTTGATTGTGCCTTCTCACTAATACTTGTAAAAATGCAATTATGGCAATGTTTGATTGTGCCTTCTCACTAATACTTGTAAAAATGCAATTATGGCAATGTTTGATTGTGCCTTCTCACTAATACTTGTAAAAATGCAATTATGGCAATGTTTGATTGTGCCTTCTCACTAATACTTGTGAAAATGCAATTATGGCAATGTTTGATTGTGCCTTCTCACTAATACTTTTAAAAATGCAATTATGGCAATGTTTGATTGTGCCTTCTCATTATTATTTGCAAAAGTGGAAATGCTTTTACAATCCTATATCCTCAAAATGACAGCTGTTACACTCATTCTGTGTTGGGAAAGAATACTTTTTTTCAGTTTTTAGGGTATACTGAAAATCCCTTTGGTTAATAGCCATTGCATAAGTAATTGTTGGACATTATATTCATTTGTAATACCCTTCCCTCAAATCTTAATTAATATAATACGATAAGCTGACCTATAAATGAGAAAGTGCATATTTCATGCTCATGAAGTTAACAGAATAAATAGCTGTACAGTAAATGTTGATGAAACTTTTAAAATTGTATTAAAAGTTATGAGGCTGAGTTTTGCAGACTAAATGTCCACTCCACAATGCTTGCACGGTTGAAGACTGGACAAATCCTATTACAAATCAATCCTGCTGTTCATGCACTCTGCTAGAATAGGTTTAGAAGAGGACTTGCTGTGGCTTCCTGCAGACCAGCTTCAGAAATGAAAAATACTGATAAATACAAAGCACTGTGAGTACAAGGCATGCACTTTCCAGAAAATACTAAATGGTACCGAACCGAAGGAGCCCTGTTAATAATAATAAGTAAATGCTAGTCCGAAGTACAGTAACCATGAACATTAGGAACTGGTAATGAGCCGAAGAATATTAATTTATAGTAAGTAAACTCTATTTTTCTATAGAGCTGATTGCTTTGGTGCCTTGTTGAAAACACCAGTAATTTATCTGTTCTTCTGTCATAGATTTTAAGTAGTGTGTTCCGATACAGAGTGTTCAACTCAGTCTGAGAAGCATAATTTTTTTGAATTTTGCAGTTAGGAGTGTGACTGTACAACAAATATGCTGATTGTGGCTGCAGTATTTCATTAATTAGATTGTCATCTATACTTTGAAATGGAAAGTGCAGGTATTTGATTTTTATGCAGCTACAGTGTTCCATTTGGATTCATGTACTCAACATCTGACCCTTTAGCTTGGTTATCTTAGTGTAACACCCTGATAAGAGATATGGGATTAGTAGTACAGTGACATGATGTGAGCGATGACACATTGAGACACTAGAAGAAAACTGCCACAGGTTGTATGAAAAGACGTGGATGGTCTTAACAGCCACTGGCATTGAAACTGGTTTGTTACGTATTCACTCTGAGCATTACTCTCTCTGAAATGCAACATGGTCACTTTCGCAGAAGTGAGGTGGCTATTACTTATTATACTTATTATTATTATTATTATTATACTTTTTTGATAATAACATGCGTAAGGCTTGTTTACAGGAGGACCTGAAGTGGTATAGAAATAATTTACTAAGGACTTTTCATATATGAGTGCCAGGTAGTATAAAACTGGGAAAGCAGCAGGTGCCCTTAAGTTTATTCCACGTACAAGGTTAATCGTATTGACAACTGTTGAAAAGATAGTGGCACATAAAATAAGTACTTACAGCAAACATTTGTTAGAGTCAATTTCAGATGGACTATGACAGTAACAGTTAAAAATATGTAGCCAAAAGTATGATACATGCCACAGTAAGGCAATGGAATTAAAACAGCAGATTTTCAATGTACTGAAATGTTGTACAAGAACTACGTGGATCAGCAATCCACTTTTCTACTTTAATCCAGTTTTCATGGTCCCTCCTACTGGTATTGTTGTCCACCGGTGATCACCCCCCCCCAAAAAAAAAATGCTTGCCCTACTGTTTCCTACTGGTATTACTGTGAACCATTGTGTAAAGCTGAACTTTGGCAGAGTATTGCATTCCAGATAACACAGATGATTATAGTCAGGAGTCCAATCACAATCAAATTGCTATATGCTCAAGAAATGGATGTCAAAAATACACTGAGCAGTGGAAATTAAAGTTTGGAAGATAAATTTTGGCAGCCATTTAATTATTTTGTTATTATAATCAGAGACACATGATCATACTTTACTGTAGTGCACAGGGCATTAGCTGCTTCATGTATTACTGATTGACTTCAACAAATGGCTAAGGTTCTGATGTCATTCTAAGGGGATCCAGTATCTGTCTGCCTGGGACGACATGGTCGACAGACCACAATGCTTTGCTAGAGATGCCTGCACCTGCCACCCTTGGAATTCTGGATACTGACTAAGGCTCTTGCCGCCCCTATAGTGCCTTTTTAGGCAAGGTTCAAATGACAAATTCACCACTGCGGAAGAACGAAACAAAAAACAGAAGACTTATAGCCACAAAACCAGCACTCAAGTTAAAGGACTAATGTTCAGGAAGTTTATTAAAACCAACAGCATTTTCGTCGCACAAATGAGCTCATTTGTGCGATGAAAACGATGTTGGTTTTAATAAACTTCCTGAACGTTAGTCCTTTAACTTGAGTGCTGGTTTTGTGGCTATAAGTCTTCTGTTTTTGTTTCGTTCTTCCACAGTGTCTGTTTTTTTGCCGCTTTTGTTTTGTTAAATTCACCACTGCAACAGGAACAGGCAAGCAAAAACTAAGGGTAATGCTACTCAGTGCTAGAAGTTTCAATCTCAAAATGCACTCACTTGAGGCACTCCTTAAAATGGAGAACACTGATATCTGTGCAGTGACTGAGACGTGGTTCAAGGCTCTAGACAGCACCCCTGCATTACCAGGCAATAACTCATACCACACTTTTAGGCCATCTAACCTGGACCAGAACACCAAAGGCGGAGGTGTGTCCATATTCATTAAGGATATCCACACCTCCAGGCTAGTGGCACAGCATAATGCATCCAAGGTTATCCAAGTGCAACTAACTCTGGTCAAACCTGCAATCCAAATTGTAGCTTGCTACAGATCCCCCAGGATTCCCACTCCTCTTTTCTTGATATACTGGAAAATATTAGGGTTCAACCAAACACCCTAATAATGGAGGATTTCAACTACCCCACCATTAACTGGGAAAACTACAAATATACCAAGTCCTTTGCTCAACGCTTTCTGGAATTCATAAATTCCAATGCCCTGGATCAACTTATCCCCACCCCCACCATGAGCGACCGGTGTTCCACACCTGAAATCAACTCCTTGTTGGTCAGATCTGACCATAAGCTAATCACCCTAGATATCTGCATCCTGCCCCCACCCACCATTAAGGAAACCATGGTAAAAAATTTCTCCAAAGCCAACTTCATGCTTCTTAAGACAGAAGTGGTGAACTTCATGACACCCATGCAGATGGACAATACAGTTGTGACTGCTGAATCCTACACAAATGCACTATATAAGCACTTACGCGAGTGCATGGATCATGCTATCCCAAAACAGAACCAAGACGTTATCCCCCAAAAAAAGGAAGTCAATCTGGTGGTCCCCTGCCATAAACAAACTCTACAACAGAAGGAAGAAACTGTTGCAAAACAGAGTAAAATTCCATGAGTGGAGGAGCTGCCTGGTCAGCCTCAGTAAGAAGCTGAGATCCCTTATAAGATCCTCCAAAGCTAGCTATGAAAACAAAATTGCCACTGATTCTAAGGGCAACCACAAAGCATTCTATAGCTATGTCAAGAATCTCAATGGCAACACCCAGATCTTCTCTGAGTTACAGCACAACAGCACAAAAATTACAGAACCAACTGATATTGCCAATATCCTGGCAGATAGGTTCATTGCTAACTTTACCCCCCTTGCACCCCCTAAAGGGCCCATATCTATACAGGAAGAATGCAGAGTCCCTGTAATCGCATCTATGCAGGTAAAAGCTGCAATCTCTAAAACCAAAAACACAGCATCCATGGGACCGGACAACATCCCAGGCTGGGTTTTACATGAACTTCAGAATGAACTGGCTCTCCACCTAAGCACTATGTTCAATCATAGTCTCATGTCTGGCTTTGTGTCCACTGAATGGTGCACAGCAACAGGTATCCCACTCCACAAAGGGGGAGCTACCACTCATCCTGGGAACTATTGCCCTATTAGCCTGACAGGCCTGGCCTGCAAGGCCATGGAACATATCATCATGGAACTCATAAGCAAAGACTTTGGTAACCTCCAAACTCTGGACCCCACCCAGTTCAGGTTTGTGAAAGGCAGATCATGCCTCTTAATGTGATCGACTTCTTTGAGGCAGTAATCTAAGCCGTAGATGAGGGTAAGGTGGTTCGCACAGCCAGTCTTGACCTTGCCAAGGCTTTTGATACCATCCCCCATTCTGGAATTATAGCTAAACTCACTAAACTAGGTATAAATCCGTACATCACAAGATGGGTTACCAACTGGCTCACTGACAGAACCCACACTGTAAAAGTTGCGGACTCCAAATCTGACTTCAAACCAGTGACAAGTAGAGTACCACAGGGTTCAGTCCTGGGACCTCTCCTGTTTGGTATCTACTTCTCTGAAGTACAGGCTAATACAGAAGGCCTCTGGCTAATGAAGTTCACAGATGATTGCAAACTAGGAGCCATAGTCGAGTCCCCAAATGATGTGGACATCCTCACTGAGACAGATGCCTGGTGTCATAGGCATGGCCTCAAGCTCAATGCCAAAAAGTGCATTGTCATCCCCTTTGGTAAAAACTCTGTACCCATGAACTATCACATAAACGGCAGTCTACTTAATGCCGAATGTGTGATAAAAGACCTTGGGACCCAAGTGGACAGCAGTCTCTCCTTTGATAATCACATTGCCACAGTAGTCAGGAAATCCTTCTATGTGGCACACCTCATCGCAAAAGGGTTCTCATCTAGGAAAAAGAGGTCATTGTTTCCCTCTACTCAGCACTCATTAGACCCATTATAGAGTACAATGCCCCTTTTGGAATGTACCTCACAAGACATCTGCAGCAGCTGGAAAGGCCACAGAAGTACCTCACAAAGGGGATTACTGGCCTTAAACAGATGCCCTACACTGACCGTCTCAGAAAACTCCAGCTTTACTCTGTAGCATATCGCCTACTCAGAGGAGATCTCTGCCTAACATATAAAGCTATGTTAAATCCAGAGCTGTTGGACATGCTACACCTTAAGAAACCCCAATTCCTCTGAGCTACATGGTCTACGGACCTAAACCTTGTCACCACAATAAACAGGACATGCTGGAGAGATAGATTCCTGTCCCCGAGACTTCCTATACTCTGGAACAAACTACCCATCTATGTCAAGCAAAGTTCCTCATTAGCACTCTTCAAGAAAAATCTTGATGAGTGGATGGGATATAGGAAATACACCCTGCGATCACTTCTGTGGCTCTGCTCCACAGGGGCACAGGAAATTAACTTTCTTGGGTGGCGTAAGACAGGGAACCTTGTTGGCTAGGCTTGCTTAGGCCCTTGGGCCGATAGCCTAGTACCTACCTATGTACCTATGAACCTATTACTAGTCTGAGAGGGAGTAAGAAAAAAAACATAGTTGTGCTGTGATGTTCTTCATCTCACATTGCTGCAGTCCTAACACTTGGGTAGTCCGCTGTCCCTCGGTCGGCCCGAATATCAGAGTATAAGGCTGACGTCGGTCAAGGCGCATTTGACTGACATCAGAACGTCAGGGTACAAATGCGCATGACCGACGTCATATCCTCAGTCTTTTTTGCCGCATGGTCCGATGCAGAAGCAGTGTTGCAAGTGCCGTTCGGCGTTCTGAAATATTTCGAATTCGGAGTTTCAGACCGAAGTCAGAGTTGGTTAAGTACCCCGTTGGGGAATATTTTGTTTTTTTCTTGCCTCAGTGGTTTACCGGATGTCAGAAAAAGTGAATAACTGTATTTCTTGTGGGAAACAGATACCGCATAGGGATTACCATAATTTGTGTATACCTTGTTTGGGACCTGAGCACGACGTTGTTGGGTGTCGCTTTTGTGCTAGGTTCAATAAACGCACTATAAAGCGAAGATTGGATTGTGCCAGGTTGGTCTTTGGGAAGCGGTGCAATTACAATATGCCGTCGGATGCTCCGACGCCGGCTTCCTCAAAGAAGCGCAAGGATAAGGCAGTTAAGCCTAGGTTAGAGGAGTCGTCCGAACTGGACGCCGGTTCTTTAGAGGCGCCAGTGGAACCGGTGGTTCCGACGGAGGCCTCTCTGGAGTCCCAGGGAGAAACTTTGTTTTTACAGGATGTGGCCTCTCAGGAGGCAGGTCAGGCTGTAGGGGCTTCTCAGATAACTGTACTCCCCTCCCTTCCTAAGGTGTCTAGGCCCTCTCTTTTTGCTTCCAAGGCTTCTCCTAGAGGCCGATCTAGTTTTGCTTCTGTGGGTGTCCCTCCTAGTTCTTCAGGTTCTGTGCCCAAAAAGCACATGCTTAAAATGGCAGAAGATTTAATTACTTTAATTAGAGGCTCTATGCCCCCTCCTGATAAGAGGCCTAGGATGGAACCTGTGGTGGGAGATTATGAGCAGGCTTCGGATGTGTCTGAGTCTTCGGCTGAAGACTTGCAGGAGTATTCTCATTATTCTGATTCTGATGTGGATGATTCTACTCCTTCTGCTTCTCCTCCTGAGGATTTTTCTTTTTCAGAGACCCTTCACTCCATGAGAGAGCATTTTAAATGGGAAGGTCAGGATTTCTCTGATTCCAGGAAACGGCTTAGGGAATTTTTGTTTTTACCCCAGCATAGGCCTTTAGCTATACCTCCTGTTCTGAATGTGGTGGAAGATGTGTTTGCAGAGGCTTCTCTTAATCCTGATTCTTTGCCTCCTGCTCCTGTTAAACCAGATAGGTATTACAGGGTGCCTGAAGCTCATAAGTATCTTTTTAAGAGTCCTAGGGCAGACCCAGAAACTGTTAGCCAGGGGCCTAAGGGTGTTAAGGCTTCTGTTGTCAAGAATCCGGTTCCTGCAGATAAAGAGGCCAGGGCCTTGGATAGATGGGGAAAGAAAGTTTATAATTCGTCCACTCTAGCCATGAGAGCTTTGAATTGCCAGTTTCACATGTTAAAATATCAAAATTATCTCCTTTCACAGTTGAAATCTAAGGTTGATGCTCTGGCGGAAGGTATTGATTGTAAAGAGTTACAAGATTTAGTGCATGTTTCTGAACAGGTGGGTAAGCATTCTTTGCAATGTGGTTTTGATGCTGTACAGGCCTCGTCTAGGGTGGCTGCCACTGGGTCAGTTCTTCGCAGGCATGCCTGGCTGAGGGATCAAAATTTATCTGACCATGTTAAAACTAGGATTTTGGATGCCCCTTTGCAATCTGATGTCTTGTTTGGTTCTCCTGTTGAGGCAGTTTTAAAGAAAATGGAAGACAAGGCTAAGTCTATGCAGACTGTTAAAGATTTTTTGCAGGTTCAGCCTCCAAAGTTTAGTAGAAATTGGCCTACTAAAGGGTGGACCTATCCTTCTTATGATTCCCAGTCTAGGGGTAGATCTAGACGTGGCAGGGGCAGAGGTCAGGGCTCTTTCAGGCCTAGAACAGGGAGTTCTCCTGCACAGTCTTCGGGTGAGGGCAGGGGTCAGTCCTTTCGTAAACAGACCCAATGACCTATCTTTTCAGCTGCCAGAACCTTCTCGCCTGGCAGCACCTTTGGGAGGAAGGTTGGCACTTTTCAAAGAAAATTGGAGTTTGATTACCCAAGACAGATGGGTACTGGATATCATACATCACGGTTACAGGTTTTATTTCCATACCTTGCCTCCTTCCAAAGGCATGCCAGACATTCCTCCTCAACAAAGAATAGAGGCTCACAAGCAAATTTCTCTGTTACTCCAACTAGGGGCCATACAGCCGGTTCCTATGCCAGAAAGGGGCCTAGGATTTTATTCTCGCCTGTTCCTAGTACCAAAGAAGGGGAGCACGTGGAGACCAATTTTGGATTTATCTATCCTCAACACTTATCTGGACATTCCCAAGTTCAAAATGTTGACGTTGCAGCAGCTTTTACCTCTGCTGGGCAAAGATCATTGGATGGTAACTTTGGATCTCAAGGAGGCTTACCTTCATGTTCCTATCAGACTAAGTTGCAGGAAGTATCTGCGTTTTCGAGCTGGGACTTCTCACTATCAGTTCTCTGCATTGCCCTTTGGCTTATCTACTGCCCAGAGTGTTCACGAAAGTTCTGGCTCCAGTGATAGCTTTCTTCAGGCTAAAAGGAATACAGATCTATCCTTATTTGGACGACTGCCTGATTCTGGCTCAAGGAAGGGAAGAGCTTCTTCATCATTTGGAATATGTGATAGCAGTGCTAAGATGCCTGGGGTATTCTGTGAACGAAATAAAGTCCAGTCTAGTACCCTCTCAGGACATGTGCTTTCTGGGTGTGAGACTGAATACAGCATCCCAGATGGCCTTTTTAACCCCGGACAAACAAAAGAGTCTATCCCTTTACTTCCATCATCTATCTCATCAGTCCGGGCTGACTGCAAGGACAGTCCTTCAAGCCTTAGGGTTCATGGCATCTTGTATTCTGGTGCTTCCCAATGCCAAACTGCATATGAGGAAGCTACAATGGTATCTCAAAAATGTATGGACACAGCACTGCCAGGATCTGGACACTGTCATTCAAATGATACCTTGCATTCAAAATGAATTTTTGTGGTGGGCTCAGGAATGTCACCTAAACAAGGGACTCTCTGTGACCCGGCCAGAGGCGAGTCAGATTTTAACGACAGATGCCTCAGACAAAGCTTGGGGAGCTCATCTAAATGGAAAGTGGATACAAGACAAGTGGCCTGCCAGACTACAACATCTACATATCAACATGAAGGAGATGTTAGCAGTCCAATTTGCATTAATAGCTTTCAAGGATTTACTTCTTCCAGGGCAGGTATTGATTCTAACAGACAACACAACTGTCATGTGGTACATCAACAAGCAAGGGGGAACACATTCTTATCCTCTATGCAGGCAAGCAATGATTTTGTGGGAGACTGCCCTCAGTTTACAGCTAAGTCTTCAGGCAAGGTTTCTGCCGGGAGCACAGAACTCCTTAGCAGATGTGTTAAGCAGACAAATCATGGATCCCCACGAGTGGAAACTGGATCTTCATGTATTTCAAAAATTGACAGTGTCCTGGGGAACTCCAGACATAGATCTGTTCGCTTCTCCACTAAACCACCAGCTGCCAAAGTTTTGCACAAAGCGGTTTCATCCCACAGCTTGGAAAGTGGATGCTCTTTCTTTCAGTTGGAAAAATCTTCATGTGTATGCCTTTCCACCTCTGCCTCTCCTCCCAAAGGTACTTCTGAAGGTCAGACAGGACAAGCCAAGGATGATTTTGATAGCTCCAGATTGGCCTCGGCAGCACTGGTACCCATTACTGAGAAGTCTAGTACGGAAGCCTCCATGGCCTTTGCCTTTGATTCCACATCTGTTGTCCCAGGAGGACAGTCATTTGCTCAATGTCAAACTTCACTCTCTTCACCTAACAGCATGGCATATTCTGTTTTGAACCATAGAGGGTCTCAACTTCCACAACAAGTTTTGAATGTGATTTTGGAAGCTAGAAGGCCTAGTACAAGGAAAGTGTACGCAGATAAATGGAAGAGATTTTTATTTTGGAGTGCAGCTAAGGATTTGGATGTTTCTGAGCCTGATTTAAGTGTGGCTCTTCAATATCTTACTGAGTTATTGGACAAAGGTTTGTCCTTCTCTTCTATTAAGATTCATGCTGCAGCAATTTCAGCTCACTACGATTGTGACCCACCATTGTTTTCTCATCCTTTGTTCAAGCAATTTCTTAGAGGGGCAAAGAATATAAGACCCCACGAAGGGCTCCTACTCCTGCTTGGGATCTCAATTTTGTGTTGGAGAAACTCACTCTACAACCTTTTGAGCCTGCAGCTACTGCTGAGTTGAAATATTTGTCATGGAAGACTGCTTTTTTGTTGGCCATTACCTCTGCAAGAAGGGTTTCTGAATTGCAGGCCCTTATGGCAGTTGAGCCTTTCTTAATTTTCCATAAGGATAGGGTATCTTTACGTACTAATCCTTCCTTTATGCCTAAAGTGGTTTCTAGTGTGGCTTTAAACCAAACTATTCATTTGCCTACTTTTTACGCAAATCCCCAAACTAAAGGGGAAAAGATTTTGCACACTTTAGATGTGCACAGGCAGTTGCGATATTATTTGGACAGAACTAAAGGGTTCAGACAATCTCAGCAGTTATTAGTTTCTTTTGCTTTGTGCTCTCAGGGCAAGCCCATGTCAAAACAAACTATTTCTAAGTGGATTGGATTTTGCATTGCTTTCTGTTATTCCCATCATGGCAAACAGATTCCAGCTGGGATTAGGCCTCATTCCACTAGGGCTACTGCCACTTCTACAGCTTTTTTGAGGGGGGTGGCTACTAAGGATATTTTGGAGGCAGCCACTTGGAGTTCAGTGCATACCTTCTCTAGGCATTACCACCTTCCACTGTACTCTAAATCCAGGGCTGGTTTTGCCACTGCTGTGTTGCAGGGCATTTTGGCAGCTCCTGCTTCATTATAGTTTAGCCATCCTCCCTTACCTCTGCTTTGGGATTCTACCCAAGTGTTAGGACTGCAGCAATGTGAGATGAAGAACATAGTACAGTTTTGTACCTACCATAAATGTAGATGTTCAAGATCCACATTGCTGCAGTCCAATTTACCCTCCCTCCTTCCCCTCTGTAGTTTGAGGTGGTTGTGTGGGTTGGGTTATCCATCTGAGGTATATTGCATTTTGTATATATTGTATATTTTGTACATATTTTTGGTGTTAGGCTGGTTGGTTGTTTAGTTGTTGTCTATGGGTTTTGACCTTTCTTTTTAGGGCCTTCTGACATCTGGGGCAAGAAAAGACTGAGGATATGACGTCGGTCATGCGCATTTGTACCCTGACGTTCTGATGTCAGTCAAATGCGCCTTGACCGACGTCAGCCTTATACTCTGATATTCGGGCCGACCGAGGGACAGCGGACTACCCAAGTGTTAGGACTGCAGCAATGTGGATCTTCGAACATCTACATTTATGGTAGGTACAAAACTGTACTTTTTAAAGCTTTGAAAGCTGCAAAACATTTAGTTCTGCTGCATAATTATTTGTAGTACACAGAGTTTTAACTGCTCCAATGTGCTAGCAGATACAGAAAAAATAGAGAGAGAGAGAGGAAAAAAATAAACTGTAGGAGCATGAAGTGCTTTAAATCTTCAAAAAAAGCAGCTCAAGAAAGGTGTATGTCTAACCATCTAATGACTTTAAAAGTTGCTATACATTTTCTGCTGCAAATGCAAAAATGTATTATTGCAATTCAAAGCTTGTTACAGCCGTTAAATCTATTTCAGCTTCGTAATATTCATCTGTGATGGCTGCTGTTTGTGATTTATCATGAGAGCAGAATATAAAGCTGTGAATACATGTCAACTTCTTTTCCTGAGAATTCTGGACAAAGCCTAAAATAATGTGGGGAAAGTTCCAAAGTCAGGGACAGTTTTTTAAATATTACTCTAATTAATTTAAAAAAAGTTAACAGAACATTGGGTGTTGCATTGACTTCCAGTCTCTAAACAATAAGATATATGAAACTCTAACATCTGACATTGTTGGCTGAATGTAATCCTCATTAATTTACCAGAAAATCAACATTTTAGAAGGAGTAGGACAAAAATATGAGACACAATCAGGGACAGCAGACAGGTATGCAGTGCTGATAGGTACATGGAACATTGCAATTACACTCTAAAATCAAGAAGACAATGACATTTTAAGCACTTTTCTGATGTAAGAAAAGTGCTTGACAAAACCTCTGCAGAAGTTTTCATTGCTGTTGTGTTCTAATCTGTTTTTTGGTGCAGATCATAAAGTATTTTAGGCGTATTGTTCAGTGCATGTGGTAACCCCCATATAGATGCTTTACTTCGTTATTTCAGTAGGTTTACTATGTAGCATAAACATTGCTTTATGTAGTAAAGTTGCATCTTTAGTAGAGAAAGGCTTTTGCTACTCATGCAGTTGACATTGGCAGGGTTGAGCACTTAACCAGTGCAACTCCGAGAGAGAGCTGATATGGAGAATTGGGTACCATATTAATAAAATTCTAAGGGCAGCCACGGTGGTGCAGTGGTTAGCATTGCTGCCTCACAGCAAGAGGTTCTCCAGGTTCGATCCTCGGCTGGGGTGCCTTCTGTGCGGAGTCTGCATGTCCTCCCTGTGGTCGCGTGGGTTTCCTCCGGGTGCTCCGGTTTCCTCCCACATCCCAAAGACATGCTGCAGGTGGATTGGACACTCTAAATTGGCCCTAGGTGTGCGTGTGAGTGTGCCTTCTGTGGAAGGTTGGGCGCCAGGCTGGCAACTCGATACCGTAAAACTCCACTGCCATTCAATGTGCGGACAAGGTGATCTGCTGTGGCGACCCCTAACCAGGAAAAAGCCAAAAGAAGAAGAAGAAGAATTAATAAAATTTTAAAGTGCTCTGTTGGGTGCAGGAAATAAACTGCAGTTACTGAAGATAAAGTATTTCTTTTTTCAAAGAAAGCAAATAAGAAGAATGCTTTTTTTTTTTCTTTTTTATGAAGGCTCAGGTGCTTAGAGTTGGTATAGTTGGGTATCCAGCCACTATCACTACTAAAAACACTTACACTAAGACACTGGGATTGTGACACTGCCATTATAGAGAGGTATGAGTTATATGGAAGCAGTAGACTGCAGTGGATGGATGAGGAGGGTTTATGTATTTTTTTAATAAATAATATGGCTGCATTTGTGGTTTGGGGATATTTCCAATGTATAGTTGGGGTGCAGGCTCTTCAGTATGCTGGTTGGTGAATAGAAATGATAAAAGACAATCTAAAGAAAAAGGAATAAATACAAACATCACCAAATGCTGTTTACCTTACAGCATGGCTTCGTCACTTGAAAGGTTGGGGGAGCGGGCACCTTGGGCAGTGGCACTGCCAAAATCAGAGATACGGAGTGTTTGCCACCAATATGTTATACTGGGAATGGTTGAGAAACTGCACTAGGTGGGACAACTTTAATCCTGAGTTCCTACTATTAGCTCAGAATCAGTGCTCTTCTGTTCTGAATGATTTCTTTTCTTTTCTTTTGTCTGAAGGGATTTCTAAATCCAGTCTATGTCTGCTTTAAGACAAAGGAATTGATAGCTTTATTTACTATCCAGAACTAATGTCATAGTATTAGGTAGCTGTGAGCCTATCTGTCTTTTTCATGTGAGGTTTTATACAGTCTGCAGATGAATTAAAACTGATAAACTGATTACACATGTTACAGATAGGGTATGATTGCAAACAAACTTGACAAATTTTACCATTTGGGCACAGAAAAAGAATAATATGCTGATAAATGTATCAGCAGCAACATACACGAGATTTGGAAGACAAAGACTGAAGGATGAATATTTAATACAGCACACAGTGATGAAAACTAGATTCATTTATGGAACTGGGTTTATGGGTTACTCTACATTTGAGTTTTCCTAATCATATCAAACAATTGGCTAATGATAGTTACAGAACTGTAGGTTGTATAAAAAGACGTAGAAAGTCTAGGAAATCAGAAATGATGAAATGTTTTTAAGTTACATTAGACCCATACTAGCATGGAACAACAATATGGAAACCTTATAAGAAAGCAATCATGAGTAAATTGGAAAGATACAGTGGAAATATACAAAGAGCATCCAAGGATGTGACAATTTATTTATTATGAAATACTAAAATATCTGAACTTGCACAGTGTCTATTATACATATCTTATACATATCTAAGAGATCTTACTCAGTTATATAGGGCATTTAGAGACAACTACCTCTGGGAGTATTTGGGGTTATCAAAAATTAGTAGACAATCATCAGACAACCTATGTAGAAGATTCTATAGGAATGACAAGTGTTCTAATTATTCTCTGAGAGAGTAGCTGATGCATGGAACAGACTACCAAATTATATTAAAGCAAACACTAGTTTAGATTTTTTTAAGAACAACTCAGACTCTTATTATGCGAATGACATTTTTGATACATTGGCAAGCTAGAAGAACATTATTGCCTTTGCCTGAAATATTTGTATATACATGCTATACAGGCTGTGGTTGCAGTCCTTCAGGTGCTCATTTGTGTGTTATTGCTGTTTATCTAATCAGCATGACATGTCATTTACACCTGTTATTGAATATGCACACAGATATTTGTCACTGACTAATTTGCCACGGGATTGGAATTAGTATCTTCAATATATCAGTAGCCATGATTGTTTCCCAAATGAAATCTACATGATATTAAATGTAGGTTTAGGGCAAAACTCAGCACAACAGTATTAGGACACAATTCATCTGCACTTGAGTATTCCCATGTGGCAGTAAAATGTACTGCTTTCACAAGAAAGCGAGTCTACATAAGTTCAGGATCAGATCCAGCTAGATTTGATTTCCATGTATTGCATGCAGATCACTGTTCTAATAATGTTCTAGAGATGAATTTCTGCCTAAATCATGAGCAGGATTGTATTTCTACAATGTCTCATTGCACCTACCTATCATGAGGTCTATATTATGTCACCAAAACAGCAACACAGTGAATGACGTTTCAGCGACATGTAAACATTGATCCACCACTTCTGTGAACGGCCAGAACTTCGATTTTTTCCAAGGGAAAAAAAAATCACTTGGCTGTCACCATGTAAATGCCCTTTTCCCCACTGTAGTGCAATCTCACAGTTGGTATATTTACTTAAGGGGGTGTGGTGGGGCACAGCCCCCCACATTGGGGTGTGTGTTGGCGTAGCCCCCCACTTTGTAATGTTAGGCATGGTGTTTTGTGTGTGGTTGGACCAATGATTTTTTTCGCTTGGAAAAAAATCGATGTTCTGGCCATTCACGGAAGTGGTGGATTGATGTTTATGTGTCGCTGAAACGGCATTCACTGTATTGCCGTTTCGGCGAGATAATATAGACCCCCTATCATGTATAGGGTGGAAAGCTGCAGTGAGTGGATGCAGCAAGTTTAAATGTTTTTTTATTGTTCATATGTCTGCACTTTTAGCTTTGGGAAAGTCCTATGTAAAGGTTCGTGGTGGTGAGCTGCTATGTAATGGCTGATGGAAGGGAGTAGGCTGGTTATTCAGAAATAGCAAGAAGAGAAGCATGGAGATAGTGTAGCAAAATCTGTAAAGGAAACCAGCATATATTAAGTTAAATAGGAGACAAAATACCAAACTAAGAATCGGAAGGGTTAGAACTTAGGATATGTTTTTGGCAGATAAGGTTGAGGAAGGAAGAAGAGCAGTTATATCAAAACAGTGCATCATCTCCAAATAAAAAGATAACTAGGATAGGAGGCTGGAACAGTGAATAATGGAATTAAGTCAAAGAAAGAAGGTATTATATGTATGGGATATGTATGTGTAAGTACTAGACTGGAAAATTCTAAGTTCCAGGGTAGAGAGGGACTGAGAATTGAACAAGATGTTGTAGCATGAAGGTTTCAGGCCGCTAATGGACACCTCTGCCAGAAGGGTAAAATTCTGTTTGTGGTCCTGATTTAGGCAGGAAGAGTTCTTGGATACCAAGGAGAAGCCATTATTTACCAAGAATGATTCTGCCACTGTGCAGTTTAGAGTTGGGAAATAAGGGTACAATTACAAAGACAAAGATGAAGGTAGGGGATATTAGGCAAGGGGATTATGATGAGTCTGGACGGAAGGCCAGAGATGAGTCAGGAGACTGGCATGTAAAAGGAGGGAGTACACAATCAATGAGATGGGGTCAGGAATGGAGTTCTCAGACCTGCAGGTGTATATGTGAGGCACAGGCAAAAAAAAAGAGAGAGAAAGAGAGAGAGAGAGAGAGATAGAGAGACAGAGAGACAGACAGAGAGAGAGAGAGAAAAGAGAGGCCAATGTGGCTACTGAGAGATATGTTGTTCGTAATTAAGACTAAAGACAGATTCAACAAGAGGGTGAAAAGAAGAGGGTGAATAAGCAAAGCAGGCACAGTGAAGTCAAGAAAGATGGTGAGGGCAGCACAGGCAAGAGCTAACATTTGACAGAAGAGGTTTAATAAGGAGAACAAGGACTAAGCAAAGATGGGAGAGAAATTTTAGAAGACTGGGAAAAATCAGTTATTGAATGAATACTTTGCTTCAGTCTTCACAAGAGAAGGTGAGGGAGAAAGATCTGGCTAGACTCATCATTACACCCCTCTATCCCCAGCTAAACTAAAAAACTTCTCCAAAGCAGATAATAACCTCTTACAGGATGGTATAAATAGCTTCACTGCACCTCCCCCCTAAGAAGGAAATGGCATCTATGACAAGTTCTATATAAATGCTTTACGCAAACACCTGAGCAACTGCATTGACAGGGCCGTACGTGATAGAACCAAAACAAGCTCCTCAAGGAAGAGCAAACCTGTCTGGTGGACAACTGTCATTAACAGGCTTTACAATAAGAGGAAGAAATTGCTGTCTAAGAGTAAGAGGGAGCAAGCCTTAAACTGGAAATACTCCCTTCTCAGCTTAAACAAAAAAATCCAACTTCTTGTGAAGTCCTCCAAAGCTAACTATGAATCCAAATTAGCTTCCTCAACTAAGGACAACCATAAAGTGTTCTTTAGTTACATTCATAACCTAAAAGGAAAGGTCCAGATTTGTGCCAAAGTAGTAGGTAATGATACCACACATACCGAGCCATGGGACATTGCTAACCTGTTAGCTGACAGGTTCTGTGAAAACTTCACTCCCCTGTCCCCACCACGTTTACCCCAAGACATCCCTACCACCTGTCCTCTACCTTGTATCTCTAAAGAGCAGGTTGTAAATGTACTCTCTAAGGACAAAAACACAGCATCCATGGGACCTGATAACATCCCAGGCTGCATCCTATATGGGCTCAAAGAAGAATTAGCAATGCCATTGGGTACTCTTTTTAATCATAGTCTAAGCACTGGCTTCATCCCAACTGAATGGAAAATGGCCACTGTTATCCCCTTGTACAAAGTGGGTGCTTCCTCTCACCTGAGGAACTATAGACCTATTAGCCTGACTAGCCTTATCTGCAAGTCCATGGAGGGAATCATTATGGACCTTATCAACAAAGATATAGGTAATCTCCAAACACTTGACCCTACTCAATTTAGATTTGTTAAAGGGAGATCATGCCAGTTAAACCTGGTGGACTTCTAGACAGTGACCAAGGCCCTTGATGAGGGAAAATCTGTGAATACAGCCTACCTAGCCTTAGCCAAAGCTTTTGATACTAGCCACCACTCAGGCATAATTGACAAACTCACCCAGCTAGGTATCAACCCATATATCATTAGATGGGTCGCTAATTGGCTCAGTGATAGAACCCATATAGTCAAAATAGGGGAATCCATTTTCAACAGCAGACCTGTAACCAGGGGTGTTCCACAGGGATCAGTATTGGGACCTCTTTTGTTTGGAATCTATTTCTCTGAAGTGCAAGCTAAAACTAAAGGTCTGTGACTGACAAAGTTAGCTGATGACTGCAAACTGGGAGTCATCATAGAATCTCCAAACAATGACAACATCCTATAAGAGGGTCTTACACAAACAAATGACTGATGCCTAAGTTGTGGCTTTATACTCAATGCAAAACAATGTATTATCATCCCTTTTGGTAAGAGCAATGTTCCTGCTACCTACCACATCAATAACACCCTAAATACTCACTCAGTGGTAAGAGGCCTGGGCACACAGGTTGACAGAAACCTTACCTTTGATCACCATGTCTTCACAGTGGTAAGAAGGGCATTCTATATTGTTCATCTCATAAGTTAGTCATTGTCTCGAGAAAAAAATAAGTTATAAACTCTCTGTATTCTTCCCTCATCAGGCCAATAATTGAGTGCAGTACAATGCCCCTTTTGATATGTAGCTTTCCAAGTACCTGCAGCAATTGAAAAGACCACAAGGTTATTCAAAAATAAAATTCAAGGTCCTCAGTATCTGTCCTATGAGGATTGTCTGAAATCACTGTCACTTTATTCTATTTCATATAGACTACTCAGAGGTGATCTCTGCCTTGCAAGAAATTCCAAAAACGCCAAAGCAGTGCAAGTCAAATCGCCCAAAACATGACCTCTTTCCACACAGATGCAGGAAACAATTTTATTAAGCTTTAACGATGCTTTTCATTGTTTACAAAAAACGTCTTCAGATAAAAACATTTTAAAACACTGGGGTTTAAATTCCCCTCCTTCCCTTCACATGTTTAAAAACAGTAATATGAGTGGCTAGAAAGCAAACTCCACCTCCCTTCAAATAAAAGAAATAGCTCTACTATATTGTGAACATCAAAAAACATTAGTTGCATACACAAGCCTACCTAATGAATAAATAAAAACATTTCTAAAAAATGTTTACAAAAAAATATTTTCTTTAAAAGTATTATATTGTGAAGCGTATATTTATATACATCTGTGCAGAATATGTTTTAAAGCATGTGTTTGTATGTATCCAGGCAGTATAAAAAATATTAATAAAAATAAAAAGAAAAAAAATTTTACTACCGGCTTAAGCTTCTTAGTTTTAAAATACACATAATGGGACTTAGTTCATCTATCCCTGGGTAATGGCAAGCATCCGGCCTCAATTGCCACATAAGTTCATTTGTCTCTAAAATCAATGAATCTGGCCCCCCTCTCCCCTCATTCCTAACTTGATTTATTGCCCGAAATGTAAACTGGTGTTGTGGGTACTCCATGATGTGTCTTGCAAGTGCATTCTCCACTTTGTGTCTCCCAATGGCATACACATGTTCATATACCCGTTCGCGGAGTTTCCTATCTGTTTTTCCAATATAGAATACTGGACAGCATGTGCACTTTGCTAGGTATACTACCTACTTGCTTTGACAGTCAAATTTGTCCCTTGTTTTATATCTCTTGCCCCAATCTCAAATGTTTGACCGGTGTCCATGCATTTACAATATCTACTCATGTTGCATTTAAACATACCCATTGTGTTTACCTGCCTATTTGGTTTCCTTTCCAGTATTTTTTTCAAGTTGTTTCCCCGTTTAAAAACAATCCTAGGTTTTTCCTGGAATTTGTTTCTCAATACACCATTGTTCATTAATATATCCCAGTTCTTTTGGATTATGGAAACCACACTTTTAGAATCTAGGCTGTATGTAATAATAAAGCTGTAGGGGCTAATTGTTTGTCTAACAACTGGTAGTTCCGTAATGTGTCCACTGTGTTGGTTCAAGATGGGCAAATAAATTCCCCTTTCCTTTTTTAACTGGACTTCTTCAATTAAATCCTGAATTAGGGTGACGGGGTAGCCTCTTTTCAAGAATAAATCTCTCATAAAGCCACATTCTTCCTGAAAATTGTGGTCTTTAGTGACCATCCTCACAGCTCTTACTAGCTGGCCCTTTATTACAGATTTCTTTTGTGTAAAGAGGTGACAGCTAGAATACTGCAAGAAAGAGTTAGAGTATGTGTCCTTGCGAAATATTTTTGCTATAAAACATGCATTGCTCATGTCTTTAATTAGATCTACATCCAAGTATGTTATTCTATCTCGTGCAAAACATGATGTAAATTTGAGAAATTCTGATGTAGAGTTAAAAAATTCAACCATCTCTTGTGCAACTTGTATGTCCCCCTTAACCAAAATAAATGTCGTCCAAGAAACATGTGTAAAATTGAATTTTCACTTGGATGTGTGAATTAGACCTAACATACACCGTCTCCCAAAACGCCATTACCAAATTGGCCACACTGGCCCCACAAGGGGAGCCCATGGCCACATCTATTTTTTGAAGGTAGCACTTGTTGTTAAATGTTACATAGTTGCATGACAGGATTATGTCCAAGAGTTCCTCAACCAACTTAATCTTATGACATGGTGCTTCTTTTTGTCTCATTATAGAGGCCACCCATTCAATTGCTTCCACGTGGGGAATGGAGGAATAAAGGTCCTTGACATCTATAGTGAGGAAATTAAATTCCTCACTAAATGTGGTCCTATTAATTTCCTCTAAAAATGACCAGAAATCTGCCTTTCACTTTTGACATATTTTTTCAAAATATTATCAACAGCTTTTGCACATGCATATGTGATGCTGTTTCTTGCGTCAACTAGTGGTCGCATAGGTGGGTTATACAAGTTTTTATGGACTTTTGGTATTCCAAACAGGATAGGTACCCTGGGTGCTGGCATCGTGAGATAATTATACAGGTCAATGTCTATCCTGGCTTCTATAAACATTTCATTGATGTAAGACCTAATCCTAGAGTATCCAATATTTAATTCATTCTTTGATACTTCTACATATGTGTCAGTGTTGACTATATCCATCATCCTGTTATTATAATCTTTGTCGATCATCACCACTAGGCCACCCCCCTTGTCTGGTTCCATAATTCTTATTGGAAAATTTTGTAAAGATTCCAGCATGTCTTTTTCTTCTTTGTTAATGTTAAATACACTTGTGTTTCCTAATAAGGACTTTCCTGTAACATAACGTATGTCTAGTTCACAAAGCTGGTCAGACAGTGCTATTGTGGGGTGTAAGGGCGGGTGATAAGTACTAGGGATGGAATATTCCCCCCTCGCACTTATTTGTTGTTCCATTAGTGCACCTAAATTCAATTTCCTTACAAACATTTTTAGTTCAACCAAAGTTTTTGCTAAATTAGCTCGTGTGGAAGGTACAAAGGTTAATCCCTTAGCCAATAACTCCACATATTTTGTACAGATGTATATAAATATGCGCTTCACAATATAATACTTTTAAAGAAAATATTTTTTTGTAAACATTTTTTAGAAATGTTTTTATTTATTCATTAGGTAGGCTTATGTATGCAACTAATGTTTTTTTATGTTCACAATATAGTAGAACTGTTTGTTTTATTTGAAGGGAGGTGGAGTTTGCTTTCTAAGCAAGAAATGGACAGCCACTCATATTACTGTTTTTAAACATGTGATAGGAAGGAGGGGAATTTAAACCCCAGTGTTTTAAAATGTTTTTATCTGAAGAAGTTGTTTTTGTAAACAACGAAAAGCATCGTTAAAGCTTAATAAAATAGTTTCCTGCATCTGTGTGGAAAGAGGTCGTGTTTTGGGGGATTTGACTTGCACTGCTTTGGCGTTTTTGGAATTTCTTGTAGTGTTTACATTTTTGCAAGTTTGTCTTTTGTGGTGGATGGATGCTGAAGCGACTGCCAGTCTATAGCCCACATCTACTCAACTGGACAATATGGGTAACTTGTCAATATTGATCGAGATGCTCACACAAAAAGTGGATAGTTTATCGCAAAGACTCGACAGGGTGGCCGAGTCACAACAACCTATGCAAAACTCTACCTCCATGGACAGAGCAAGTTCCATTCTTTTGTCTGCCAGGAATGGAATGGAGAACTTGGAGCAGCCCACAGGGGGGAGGGGGATGACTATGACAGAACAAATAGACCAGGGAAGATGTACTAACGGAATGAATAGGGCCAACAATGTTGCACAACTCAGTAATACACCTGTTAATACTGGTAATGGTCCAGGGCAACAACAGAATCACCAGTCTGTTCCCTTGGAGCCTATAGGGGTCCCAGACTTTGCATCATGGATAGGGAGGCCGTTTCTCTTTGCCCAATCAACTACAAATAATATACAGGAACAACTGAGTGAAGATAGAGTCGATTTCACAACAAAATTACACCTGTTTGACCAGAAGTTAGTGAAACTAAGGAAAATTCAACTTGAAATAGCGTATTTCCAAGAATGTTCACATCTGAAGGTCATACCTAAGGGGCTTAGATCATGGCAATACCTGACTGGGCTTGCCGAAGGGTCTCCCTTTCACTGTGACCTTATTAAATTATTTGACAAGCATGGGTTTGAACTACTGGAGTTGATGTGTAAACACTATGAAGAGGCAGTGAACGGCTTGTTAAAAGAGACAAGCAAGCTGGACAATGATATTAAAAAAGACATAGATTTTCAGAGATAATGAATATGAGCGGATCTATAGCAGTATAGACCAGTATGTGTGAAAAATAAATGTAACCAAAATTAAAAAGTTGAACCGTGATATTAAGGATTACAGTAATGGAACAGCTTATCCAAAACCACCAGAATCCCAAGGAAACTTCTTAGCGAGCCCATTTGAGACTGTGGTGGAAGAGAGGAGTGAAGAAGTAGCAGAAGATACGAGTTCTACAAGTGCTGGTATTGGGGGCAACTTGTCGGACACTGTATGTCGGAGTGAATGCCTAGCCAACAACATGAGAAACAACAAACAACCTCAGTCAACCAATAGCTCAAATTTTCAGAACAGAGCTTTGAACCATGCACCTGCAACGGGTCGGAAAGCCCGAAGCAAAACCAAGAACAGGTGGAATTAAACATGAACAGTATGGACATATAATTAAATACCACACATGAATGTAAAATAATTTATAACTCTAGCTTGGACTTTAAAATATTCAATTACTCTGAGTTTGTTTTTTCCACTGAACTAGTGGAGTTATTGGCTAAGGGATTCACCTTTGTACCTTCCACACGAGCTAATTTAGCAAAAACTTTGGTTGAACTAAAAATGTTTGTGAGGAAATTGAATTTATGTGCATTAATGGGACAACAAATAAGTACGAGGGGGGAATATTACATCCTTAGTACTTATCACCTGCCCTTACACCCCACAATAGCACTGTTTGACCAACTTTGTGACCTAGGCATTCATTATGTTACAGGAAAGTCCTTATTAGGAAACACAAGTGTATTTAACATTAACAAAGAAGAAAAAGACATGTTGGAATCTTTACAAAAATTTCCAATAAGAATTATGGAACCAGACAAGGGGGGTGGCCTAGTGGTGATGACCTACGAAGATTATAATAACAGGATGATGGATATAGCTAACACTGACACATATGTGGAAGTATCAAAGAATGAATTAAATATTGGATACTCTAGGATTAGGTCTTACATCAATGGCATGTTTATAGAAGCCAGGATAGACACTGACCTGTATAATTATCTCACGATGCCAGCACCCAGGGTACCTATCCTGTTTGGAATACCAAAAGTCCATAAAAACTTGTATAACCCTCCTATGCGACCACTAGTTGATGCTAGAAGCAGCATCACGTATGCATGTGCAAAAGCTGTTGATAATATTTTGAAAAAATATGTCAAAAGTGAAAGGCAGATTTCTGGTCATTTTTAGAGGAAATTAATAGGACCACATTTAGTAAGGAATTTAATTTCCTCACTATAGATGTCAAGGACCTTTTTTCCTCCATTCCCCACGTGGAAGCAATTGAATGGGTGGCCTCTATAATGAGACAAAAAGAAGCACCATGTCATGGGATTAATTTGGTTGAGGAACTCTTGGACATAATCCTATCCTACAACTATGCAACATTTAACAACAAGTACTACCTTCAAAAAATAGATGTGGCCATGGGCTCCCCTTGTGGGGCCAGTGTGGCCAATTTGGTAATGGCGTTTTGGAAGAGGGAGTATGTTATGTCTAATTCACACATCTAAGAGAAAATTCAATTTTACACACGTTTCTTGGACGACATATTTATTTTGGTTAAGGGGGACATACAAGTTGCACAAAAGATGGTTGAATTTTTTAACTCTACATCAGAATTCCTCAAATTTACATCATGTTTTGCACAAGATAGAATAGCATATTTGAATGTAGATGTAATTAAAGACATGAGCAATGCATGTTTTATAGCAAAAATATTTCGCAAGAACACATGCACTAACTCTTTCTTGCAATATTCTAGCTGTCACCACTTTTACACAAAAGAAATCTGTAATAAAGGGCCAACTAGCTAGAGCTGCGAGGATGGTCACTAAAGACCACGATTTTCAGGAAGAATGTGGCTTTATGAGAGATTTATTATTGAAAAGAGGCTACCCCGTCACCCTAATTCAGGACTTAATTGAAGAAGTCCAGTTAAAAAGGGAAAGGGGAATTTATTTGCCCATCTTGAACCAACACAGTGGACACATTACGGAACTACCAGTTGTCAGACAAACTATTAGCCCATACAGCTTTATTATTACATACAGCCTAGATGCTAAAAGTGTGGTTTCCATAATCCAAAAGAACTGGAATCTATTAATGAATGATGGTGTATTGAGAAACAAATTTCCAGGAAAAACCTAGGATTGTTTTTAAACGGGGAAACAAATTGAAAAAATACTGGAAAGGAAACCAAATAGGCAGGTAAACACACTGGGTATGTTTAAGTGCAACATGTGTAGATATTGTAAATACATGGACATTTGAGATTAGGGGCAAGAGATATAAAACAAGGGACAAATTTGACTGTCAAAGCAAGCAGGTAGTATACCTAGCAAAGTGCACATGCTGCCCAGTATTCTATATCGGAAAAACAGATAGGAAACTCCGCGAACGGGTATACGAACATGTGCATGCCATGGGGAGACACAAAGCGGAGAATGCACTTGCAAGACACATCATGGAGTACCCACAACACCAGCTTACATTTTGGGCAATAAATCAAGTTAGGAATGAGGGGAGAGGGGGGCCAGATTCATTGATTTTAGAGACAAATGAACTTATGTGGCAATTGAGGCCGGATGCTTGCCATTACCCAGGGATAGATGAACTAAGTCCCATTATGTGTATTTTAAAACTAAGAAGCTTAAGCCGGTAGTAAAAAAAAAATTATTTTTCTTTTTATTAATATTCTTTATACTGCTTGGATACCTACAAACACATGCTTTAAAACATATTTTGCACAGATGTATATAAATATACGCTTCACAATATAATACTTTTAAAGAAAATATTTTTTTGAAAACATTTTTTAGAAATGTTTTTATTTGTTCTTTAGGTAGGTTTATGTATGTAACAAATGTTTTTTGATGTTCACAATATAGTAGAACTGTTTCTTTTATTTGAAGGGAGGTGGAGTTTGCTTTCTAAGCAAGAAATGGACAGCCACTCATATCACTGTTTTTAAACATGTGATAGGGAGGAGGGGAATTTAAACCCCAGTGTTTTAAAATGTTTTTATCTGAAGAAGTTGTTTTTTGTAAACAACAAAAAGCATTGTTAAAGCTTAATAAAATTGTTTCCTGCATCTGTGTGGAAAGAGGTCGTGTTTTGGGCGATTTGACTTGCACTGCTTTGGCGTTTTTGGAATTTCTTGCAGTGTTTACATTTTTACAAGTTTGTCTTTTGTGGTGATCTCTGCCTTGCATATAAGGCAATCTGTGACTCTGCTTTACTGGAAATGCTGCATATCCATTAGTCAAATGGTACACAGGTTACTTGCTCTAATGGCCTAAGCCTGGTATGTGACACTAATAGAACCTGCTAGGGGGACAGATTTGTCTCCCAGAGCTTATCACATCTTTGGAACAGACTCCCGCTTCATGTCAAACAGAGCAACTCATTGCCTCTCCTCAAACGCAATCTGGACGATTGGATGGGTAACCATAAATTCACCCCAGGGGTTTCACCTATGTCCCTCTTGGACAGGGATGATAGGTGTTGATCATGGAAATAAGGGTAAAACTTGGCTAGGCTTGTAAGGGCCCTAGGGTCATTCACCCAGTAATCTCCTATGATCCTTTGATCTGCTGGGAGTGAGACAGAGCACAGAAGATGAAGAGTAGTAGAAAAAAAGAGGTGGAGAGGGGACTGGCAACCCTTAGGGAGGATCAAGCACAGGGACTCGTGTTACCTCCTAAGGTTCGCAGGATTATATCCAACATGCTAGCAGATCCTCGAATGAAGATCTCTAGTAGATCATTGGCCAAAGCAGATGTAGCAGAAGACTGGAGGACAATAAGTATGGTTCCTTTACACAAGGGCAGAAATAGGAAAAACATCCAGTGAACTATTTGCCTGTTAGCTTAGTACTACGGGAAGGGAAGTCAGTGACAGCATCCTGAGGGAAAACTTGTAAATGTTCATAGAAAACAACAACAATCTACAGAATATCGAGCAAATGAGGATAATGGTCTCAATGAGCTATCAGTAAAAATAGTTATCCAGTTTGAAGAAGTTCGGGTACAACCCGAACGAAAAGTGCTTTACATATTGGTTTTTAGTTTTGTACGACTGCCTTGGAAATTGGAACTAGGACTGTGTGTTTTATTACCTTGTTTACCTAACTCACATTTTGGATTAATTCCTTGCATACTGGATATTTGAGCATCTGTTTTTAACTACATTGGAAAATAAAACTTGCGAGTGTTTTACATCCGTTCACTGGGGCTTTGGTGTTCGTAGCTTCAGTTATCCAGTTTTATGACTTGAGTTGCAAATGGACTTAATATGGGAGCACCAGTAGACACGGTCTACCTGAAGTAAAGTCTTTTACCTAGTTTTATATAGGCAGCTGATAGGAAAACTGGAAAGTATGTGGATTAAACTGGGACTAAGGAAATGGACCAAATGAAGGACAATCACAAGGCCTTTTTAGTTATATTTGTAATCTCAGGAGCACAATGCAGCAATGCACTGATCTGATGTTCAGTGCTAAAGATATAGCTAACCTACTTGCCTCTAAATTCAGTTGAAACATTTTCTCCTCTCTTCCTTTGTCTGTCTTACATGAAATATCTGAAATTGTCTCACCACCAGCAATCTTGTAAGACTGTCCTGAAAATGCTATCGAAAGCAAGCAATACTGTGCCAATGAGTCCTGAGAATATCCCAGGATGCATCTTGAATAGAATGAAGCATGATTTATCCACTCCTATAACAACAATATTCAACCTTAACTTCCATATGGGTTTTGTACTAAGTGACTGGAGAACAGCAACAGTTATGCCTTTGCATAATAGAGGACCTTCCATGGACCCTGGCAATTACAAACCCATAAGACTATCCAGCCTAAAAAGCAAAGCTATGGGAAGAATTAATATGGAGTTAATAAATAAGGACATAGGGAATCTCCAAACTCTGGACCAGTCCTAGTTTAGATTTGTCAAAAACAGGGCATGCTTACTCAACCTAGTGGATTTTTTTTTGAAAAGGCCACCAAAGCAATGGATGAAGCTTAAATGGTACACACACCCCTACCTCCATCTGGCCAAGACTTTTGACACAATCCTCAACTAAGTAGAACATCTGAATAAGCTAGGAATAAACCCCTTCATTACTCAATGGATTGCCAACTGGCTCACAGGTAGGACAAAGGAAATCAAAATAGCAAAAGCTGCCGCCACAAAAAGTCATCAATAGAATTCCCCAGGGTTTGGTTCCTGGACCTCTTCTCTTCGGCATTTACTTCTCAGAAGTAAAAGCTAATAGCAAAAGGCTCTGGCTAACTAAGTTTTCAAATGACTGCAAGCTAGGAGCAGTGATCAAGTCCCCAAAGACTTACCCATCACGCAGGAAGGCTTGTCCTAAACAAATAACTGGTGCCAGACTTACGGACTAAACCTAAATCCTAAAAAAATGCATTATCATTTCCTTTGGAAAGTCACCTTACCCTGGGCACTTCCACATTATCAACAAACCCTAAGAGTTAACCTAGTAGTTTGGGATTTGGGAACTTATGTGGACAGTTGCCTAACATTTGACCAGCTTGTGTCTGTGGTGGTAAGAAAGTCCTTCTATATTGAGAACTCATAAACAAGGACATTTTCTAGATTGAACAATGGCATTGACCTCCTTTGCTTAGCTCTCATTAGGCCATTCACTAAGTATAATGTTCCTTTTGGCACGTATCTGTCTAGGCATAAGCAGCAACTGCAATTTCCACACAGGTACCTTACAAAAAAGGATACAAGGCTTAAACAATAAGTCTTGATATATACCAACACACGAGCCAGCACTTCTTACACTATGGTGAATGGATAAATAAATAGCTAAGCAAACATAGCTTTATTCCACCACAACAACATACTGGTTTTGGCTTAATTAGCCATCAGTAGTTCAATACCAACAAGCAATGTTACAAAACTTAAATACACACCCCTTACAAGTGATTGGTCTCTTACAAATTCTCATTAAGTCCAGGAGGGAACAAGGCTTCCAGCCTGATAATCCAACCTTTCTCTTTATTATTTAACATAGTGTGCCAGCTTCCTTTATTATCCCTGTTTATCACAATCTTATCAATAATAACAAAATGAAACCTTGCAGTTTTATGCTGTAAAGTATGTTTGTATAAAGCATTGGATCCTCTGGCACATCTAATGTCACTAAGATGTTCTGAAATCCTGAGTTTCAATGAGTGTGAAGTTTGTCCAACATAAAATGCTGAACAACTGCATGTAAACAGATATATAATCCAATCTGTATCACAATTCCCAAAATATTAATTTGATAGACCTTTGATGTGTTAGAAGATGAAAAGCACTCAGCCTTAGGAACATATTTACAAAAACTACAATGACCACAGGGGTGGCAACCTTTCACTACTGCACCCCTTAAAGTCAACCGTCCCAAAGGTTGTTTAGCTAAATAACCTTTCTTATAGTGATTAAACCATTAACTCAAAGTCTTGCCCCTTCTAAAAGAAAAAAGACATCTGCCAGGTAATAAGTTTTTTTAGGTGATCATCCATCAGTAGACTGTACCAGTATTTGTGAACCAAGTCTATAAAAAAGCTTGTGTTAGAACCAAAACTTGTGATAAGCCTAGGGGGTCTAATCAGATCCTTTCTTAGTTGGTATTGTAGTAATTGCTCCCTACCAACTTGCTTTATTGAATCACAGACATTTTGTATATCAGCATAAAACTGCAAGGTATTTATCCATTCACCATAGTGTGAGGAGTGCTAGCTCATGTGTTGGTGTATATCAAGCATTTTTTGCGGTGCACCTGGCCTTACTTGCATGAACTGTTGGTAGTTAGTTTAGTTGCTCAAAAAATGTGCAGATGAGTAACTAAACGTAAAGTAACACAACAGTAAATGTTTGAATAATCACTGCTGCAGTAGCCTAAGGTACTTATGTTGGTTCCCTATCAGAAGCCTGAAACACTATAAGCCTGAAAATCAAAATCCTGAAAACTAAAGCCTCAAAATTCAAAATCCCGAAAACCCAAAATCCTGAAACTCAAAATCCTGAAAACACAAAATGGACATACTGACGTCATTGTGGCTTTGTTATTGTTAGCCCTGTGGTGTTAGGTCATGCGTTGGGTTCAGGTAAGTGTCTTGATTGGTTTTATGTTAGGGTTAGGGGCGGTTTAAGTGAGTTAGGGTTAGGGCGCAGGTTAGGCATGTATGCAATAGTGACAAATATTGGGCTTAGGGGCGGTTTAAGTGAGTTAGGGTTAGGGCGCGGGTCAGGTGAGTGTGCGATAGTGACGGACCTTAGGGTTAGGGTTAGGGTCAGGGTCAGTTGGTAGATATTAGTGTCTTTATAGTGACATATTAGCATTCTTTGTGTTTTCAGGATTTTGAGTTTCAGGATTTTGGGTTTTCGGGATTTTGAATTTTCAGGCTTTAGTTTTCAGGATTTTGATTTTCAGGCTTATAGTGTTTCAGGCTTCTGATAGGGAGCCCTTATGTTATACCTATCTAAGGATATAACAACTGGCCAGCTTCAAAAGCTTCTGGGTGCCTTCCGTATGCTCAAAAAACTAGTTAGGGCTGAGATGACTAAAAGACAGGCTTGGACACTAAGCTCTAAAGAGCTTTCATACCAACTGAGAGAGGAAGTCAAATCTCTGAGTGGACATTGCTAGGAAGAAGAATAAGGCAATGTTCACACACTGGCATAAAGAACACATAAAAAACAAAACAAAACAAAGAGGGTGGAGGGAGGGAGTGGCTACAGCAGCAGTGGTCATTTAAATGTCTACCATTACAGTAATTTTACTTACACAACTGTAGCATATTCATCATATTGAGCACCACTGTAGCCGAGTAAGCTGGGTAATATCGGTAGATTACCGTAGGTGGAAGGAGAAGGGCCCAGGATCCTCTGGAGAATGGTCCAAGCAAAGCCTGACAAACACCTGAAGAAGGAATCTAGCTTGCAATGCTTTGTAAAAGTATGTACAGAGGACTAATTTGCTTCTACTAGAATACTTCTGGAGTTCAACCTTTCCAAAAAAAACATAGATAAAGGCAAGCCTGGTAGAGTGTGCCTTGACCCTGCCTGGAATAGTTTTATTGTTGTAAGAGTAGCAAAAACTAATAGCCTGTAATAACCATTTGGAAATAGCCTGCTTTCACATAGGTTGTTCCTTCTTCATACCTTCACAAGAAATGAACAACAGATTGAAAGTTCTGAAAGATTGTGCTCTGTCAAGATAGTACCTGAGTTGTTAGTGGGCATCCAAGGTATGAAGTATCCTTTCTCCCTCATTTTTGGTTTCATGGAGAAGGACAGAGAGTTGGATATTTTGGCCTAAAGTAAGCTCAGATATCACACTTTAGGCATACAAGAGGGATTACTTCTTAAAGAAGCCCTGTCTCTGTAGAAAATGAGATAAGGTTGATCCACCATAAGAGCTTACAACTCAGATACCCTTCTTGCAGAGTTCAGAGCAATCAGTAAAACTTTTTTTCATGTTAAGAACTCCATGTGAGCCAGATGAACTTGTTCAAATGGAGCAAGTGTTAGTTTTAATACAAAATTAAGACCCAAGGAGGAGCAAAGGGTTTTCTTGGAGGTCTCTTATGTTATAACCCTTTCAAAAATATTTTGACCCGAGAATGCCATGAAAGAGGGGGATCCATAGGCAAACATATTGAAAAGGCTGATAAATTAACCTTGATACAAGAGTAAGACAGGCCATAGAAAGGTAACGTACACAAATATTACAAAATCAGAGAAACACTAGTCCTAATCAGCTGCTGTTTATTTTGGTAGTAGCCAGGGATTTGGTGGCTCATGTCAATAATAATCTGGCTTTCATCTAACATGTGTCTAAAGTTGTAAGAAAATCATTCTAGATCACACAACTTATAAGTAAGGACATGCCACCTATGTCCAGGGAATTCATTGTGCCACATTAGTCAGCCATCATTCTACCCATCATTGAGTATAACACTCCCTTCTGTATGTACAGTCACTCGTCTTGTATATTTGAATAAGACAATGAGGCTTGGATGTTCATTTAAGTACTTTATTAATTACAAACACATTAGGATGGATACTAGAAACATTAAACTTAAACTAACTAACTGACTGACTAACACACACACACACACACACACACACATACTTACATGACTACAAAATGGTACTCTTGCTTGCACGTGCTCAGTACTTATATGCATGTGCCTGCTGACTGGAAAGCTTCTTAAAGGTATATCACACACGCCGAGCTACATCCTTCCTCTTTACTGAGCTGTCTTGCAGTGATACTGACATTTGAATAGGCATGCGAATTATACAGACAATAATAAACAAAACAACGTTTATGTTCAGGTTGCTGTGTATCTAGAACGTGGTCTGGAAATGCAACCCAAACTTGTAATGTAATAGTTAGGACTGGGTTTAGCAACAGGAATGGTCACAGGTGAATGTTCTGCTTTAGGACTCTCAGGGATATTCTCAGGAACAGGGATATCTGCTGGAATGTCCTCTGGAACTTGAACATTGGACAAGTCACTCTGAGAACTAGACTCTTTACCACAGGCAAGATGCTGTAACACTGGCTCGGACACTGGTAATAAATGTTTCCAGTTTCACCTAAATTCTATTCCCTGCGATGCTACAATGTACGATCTTGGCTCTTGATGCAAACTTTTCATAAATCCAATCTGATCAAAACCTTTTGCTGTCTGCATCCTCACTACCTCCCCTTCTTCTAATCGATTCAACAGTTTGCTGTTCTTATTGTAATAAGACTTATGGGAGAAAAGCTTTTTCAGGAGTTGCACTTTCACTGCTTTTTTGTTTTTAGCACATGGAACCAAAAATTGCTACTGATTGGTAGTGTGGTTCTGGTTTATCTCAACAAAAGTCTCTAGGCAGGTGAACCAAGATTATTATCGCAGGGAATGTTTCTGAGATTCAGGAGATTTAGAAAAACATCGGTATTGTTTTATTTTAATTTCTCTAACAGCTGTTTCACACTTTGAACTGCATGTTCTGTAAAGCCATTGGACTGTGGGTATTCAGGACTACTCGTAATATGAACAAAGTCCCACATTTCAGCAAATCTTTTGAACTGCTAACTTGTAAACTGTGCACCATTGTCAGAAATGACTCTGTGCGGAGTACCATGGACAGAAAAATCTCTCTTCAACTTAGTGATGACAGTATTTGACGTTAGGTTAGGAAGTGGTTCAATCTTGAACCAGTATGAAGTAGAGTCTACTAATACCAAGTAATGTTGACCATTCCACTCAAAGATATCTGTGGCTATTGTCGATCAGTGTAGTTCAGGAATCCTGCTCAACTGAAGTGGTTCTTTTGGTTGATGCGGTTTGGTACTATTACAAACAGAACAATATGAAATTTCTCTCTCAATGTCTTTTGACATAGAAGGGCAAAATTCCAGTCCTGTCACCCTTCTTTTGGTAAAATCAGTTCCTGGGTGGCCACGATGCAAGATATTAATGTACTCCTGTTGAAAGATTTTGGAACAATCAGTTTTGAACCTTTCATGATGATGCCATTGTCAGACAAAATCTCATCTTTGTAAGGAAAATACTGCTGCACTTCTACCGGTAAACAAGATTGCCATCCTTGACTGAGGAAGTGGTTAAGCTTCTGAAGAATTGGATCTGAAGCTGTGTGAGGTCTAAGCTCATCAAGACACCTGGAAGAAAAAAATTCTCACTTCTATGGCTTCAAAGTCAGGTTTCTCATTTTCATGCTGTTCAGTGTTTCTTTTCTGGGTGATCTGGATAAATATCAACAAGATAAAGGAGTTTGCCTTTTGTGTAAACAAGATTGAAATTCTAATTTTGCAATTTGAGCAGCATGTGTTGCAAACTAGCAGGAGCTGTGTGCATTGGCTTTCTCAAAATAGTAACTAGAGGTTGGTGGTCAGTCTTAATTTGAATAGGCCGGCCATAAATATAATCATCGAACTTCAAATATGCAAACACAATTACCAAGAGTTCCTTCTCTAGTTGAGCATTATGCATCTAGGTTTGGGTTTGAGTTCTCAATGCATAGGGTACTGGTCTACCCTCTTGAAGAATGACTGCACCAAGACCAAACTTAGAAGCATCACAAGGAAGAGTTACTGGTTTGTGAACATCATAGTATCTTAAAGTAGGTGTGTTCTGACTAGGCCCAAGATACATCTTTGCATGTCAGCTCTCTAAGCGGTGCTGAAAGTTGGCTCAAATCTGGAATGAACTTGCCTAGATGGTTGACTATGCCTAGAAAATATTGTAGGGCTTGGACATTGTCTGGAGCTAACATCTCAAGAATTGCTGTTAGCTTGGAAGGATCTGGTCATAAGCCTGAACTGGTAAATAAATAACCAACATAAGTAACATCTTATAGCCTGAATTTGCATTTCTGAGGACCCAGCTTAAGACTGACTTCACAAGCTCTGCCTAAAACTGTTTAGAGGTTTCTAACATGTTCAACTTCACCATTGCTTCCTACAAGAATATCATCTACTATAATAGCACATGGATAGCCAGAAAAAAAATTGCTCCATTGCACACTGAAACCTTCACTGACAAAATTTATTCCAAATGGCATTCTCAGAAATCTGTACCTTCCGAATGGTACACTAAATGTGGTTAGCAATGAAAATTTTCAGTCAAGCAAAATTTGCCAAAATGAACTTTTTGCATCTAAGACAGAAAAAAACAGTGGCATCTGGCATAAGAGCAGCAACTTCTTCAACTGTATGCATTGGATGATGAGGTAATTTTAGTCCTTTGTTCAAGTCTCTTGGGTCAACACATATTCTAATATCATAAGAGCTTTTCTTATGAGCTACTACCATGGAGGATATCCATTCAGTTGGTTCTTCAACTGGACAAATTACTCCTTGCTGCCCACCATTCTGTCTAGCTCAGCCTTGACTCTGTTCTGAATAGCTACGGGAACTTTCCATGCTGGTTTGATAACTGGGCTTACTTCAGGGTTTAGCTTCATGGAGTACACAACTGGGAGTTTGCCTAATTTGTTTTCAAAAAGATCAGCATAATCATAAAAAAACAGTATGGGCAAAATTTGAGCCACTATCCTTCAAGCTTACATAGTGGACTTCCTTATTAAATGAAAGCAGTCCCATTTTTAAACTGTCTCTGAGGCCTAATAATGACTGCACATGTCTCTCGACTATAAAAACTGCAAGTCATAGCTGTTCCCAGCAGAGTAACATGAAAGCACTACTAAGCCTTCAGTTTGAATTTTTTCACCACCATAAGCCACAAGCTTCACACATTTCACCAAATCAAGCTTCTCACCAGCTTTTACTCTAGCAAATGTTTCTGCTGACATAACATTGCAACCAGTATCAACTTTGAGCTGTATGGGTCTCCCATTAATCTGAACAGTACAAAATATTCCATTCTTTTCCCACAAATCTATTGCACTGACTGTTTTTCCAAGCACCAACACACCATAAAACATAAAAAGTAGGGTCACAGCTTTCTAGGTGATCAACTTGCCTCTTTGAATGCTCTTTTTTAATAAAAGAATGAACCTCTTTTGATTTACAAAACCTTTTGAAATTATTCCACTTTTTACATCTGTGGGATTGCCGACCAAAAGCTAAACACTTTTCTCTTTTGGGTTCATGATAACCACCATAATTGTGACAGTTGACTATGAGACTAGGTGGGTAGACATTCTTTGAATTATCTGACTCACCCTTGTACTTCAATGAGCATGTGTACTTCACAGAGCATGCTCTAGAACTTGCAAGAAAAGCTCCGGGTTTCACTGAAACTGTGACAGGTTTTGCTAGGGAGGCCTAGGGTGTGGCCATGCCCTTAAGCTTGTATCTTTTAAGCATGTACTGCATATTATCTACATTAGCATTCTTGTAATGTTGTCCAGTGCTATTCTCATTTGTAAGCATATCTGTGCACTTTTCTGTGAGCTCATATATCTGAGAAATCTCTTTGGCCTTATTCAAAGTTAAATCACTGTCTCTAAGCATAATCTTTCTCACTGCATCATCTTTAATACCACACATAAGCCTGTCTTTTATCAACTCATCTCTCAAATTACCAAATCTGCATGTTTTAGCTTTGTTTCTCAAGTCAGTTGCATATGCTTCAAAAGTTTCACCAGGCTTTTGATTCCTTGTGGAAAATAAGTGTCTTTCCATTGTAATATTCATTTGGGGAATTACACATTTCTCTAAATTAACATTTTAAACACTCAGGGTCTTCCCTTGTTTCAGCCGGTACCACTATATGGTGTTTTTCCCTCTCCTCTGCATACACAGCAGGTGCATACACAAATGAACGCTCTCTTTCAATGACTTCTGATCCAGCTAAATTAAGCAGAATAAATGCCTTTGTACATGATCATTGTCAGAAAAAGCAACCTGTATGAAAATATCATAATCTTGCTCAAACATTCTCCAATTTTCTGCAATATTGTTATCAAACACAAGCAAACTTGGTCTGCAAAATCATTCTGCCATGCCAACAAATTATGCTTAAACACAATGCAAATATGTCCCTTGTAATTAGGTACAAACATGCATATACACCAGGTACTCGTAATAATATTCAAATACACAGGAAACTCTTTGAAAAACTGTACTTTGCAAAATATTCTTTGAAGAGGCAGTGCTTTGCAAAATAACTGTGCTGTAATACTGCACACACTTACCAACACTTTGCACACTTTAGATATTTCAAATAGCTTCAGTTAATGTGAAACAGTACACATAGTGAAAAAATATGGTCATTTTTCCCTTTTTTATACATTTTATATGATTTGGATATTGTTTCAAATATTTTCGTAATTATTTCAAATATTTTTGTCAATATGTCACAGTTTCAGATGTTTTGTTCAATCAGAAATTCATTTTGAGCATTCTAAGTGCTTTGTTTTATATTCTTTGAATAAAAAACATTTAAGCAAGTTTTAGTACCCAGAATTCATTTCTGACCTATCTGCATGTCGTTTGAGCAGTAGGGATGATCCACTTCTGTATATTCCTCCAGCTTTAACTGTGTGTCTCATGGTTTTGACTCTGGATCGCATTGTGACACCATGTCGCTTGTCTTGTATATCTGAATAAGACGATGAGGCTTGGGTGTTCATTTAAGTACTTTATTACATACAAACACATCAGGATGGATATCAGGAACATTAAACTTAAACTTACAAACTAACTGACTGAGTAACACACACAAGCATTCTTACATCTTGACTGCTCACTACAAAATGGCACTCTTGCCTGCACATGCTCAGTACTTGTATGCAAGTGCCTGCTGACTGGAAAGCTTCTTAAAGGTATATCACACACTCTGATCTACATGTACCTGACCAAGCACATGTAGCAAGTTCCACACAAAAAGAATACAGGGCATGAACAAAATGTCCTATGCAGATTGCCTCAAGGTCTTCTCTCTATACTTTGTTTTCTACAGACTGCTGAGGGACAATTTAGGCCTAGCATACAAGGCATCCTTGAATCTCACTGATGGACCATCTACATATCTACAAAAAGCAAATGCAGCACCAGAACTACTAGATCTAAGGATTTAAACTTTGCTTGTGACTTAACTAGGACATATTGGAGGGGCAAGTACGTATCACAATTCCCCATTCTCTGGAATAAGCTTCCCATCCATGTAAAGTAGAACCCTTCCCTGACCCTAGCCAAACACAACCTGGACCAGTGCATGACAAATTGGAAATTCACCCCTGGTCTGACACCTATGTCTCTGATGGACAGAAGTAGCCATTAAATCATGCCCTAACTAGTATACACCCCCTTAAAATAACCACTAAGGCACAATAACTCACAGAATACCTTTGAATTTCATGGCTATGCTTTTAAAGTCCCCAGTGGTCATTGATCTAGTGTACACCAATGAAACAATGATAGCACTGATGGCGTAACTAGTATATCTGAACAATTTTTAATAGCCCCAGACAGAGTTTTTCTTCTAACACCTCCTTCTCTATGACAATTGATTTTAGTAATAATCATGAAATGAAACAAATAATGGCCAGCAAGAGCAAGCTAAGAGCAGTGATCAAATCCCCAAAGACTCAGCCATCCTCCAGGAAAGCTTATCCCAAACAAATAACTAACACCAGATTCATGGACTAAAGCTAAATGTCAAAAATGCATTATCATCTCCTTTGGAAAGTTGAGTATGATGCTGACAAAACACCCCTAACAGCTGGCCCAATTGTTCGGGATTGGGTAACTTGTGCAGACAGTTGACCCCAAATACTATTAGGAACAGATCAAGATGAAGGAAATATTGGGACATTCTGCAAAATCAGGAACAATTTCAATTTGATCTTGCAAATACAACATGCAGAAAAAGAGAGAAAGAGTAAATATTGCAGCATATTTCATGCAAATGCACACTAGTCATGTAAAAGCAGACTATAAGCTAAGTAAACAATATGAGAGTGACTTGCAGACCAAACATATTAGGTAAATAAAAGAACATTCTGTAAAATTGGGGACAGTTTCAAATGTGTTTCACACAATATTATCAATTTATTTCACATAAATGCACACTAACTGTTAATATCCAACTTTAAACTGATCACCAGTTATTTTATCAACAGCACAACTAGCCACACCCTCCTAAGAAAGAAAATAACATAAGTATTCCAATTTATTTTTGCACAAATGCACACTAGCAAGACTTAATACCATACTTTAAGCTCAGCAAATTAAGTGGATAAGTTCCCATAGCACAGCCAGCCACCCCACCCAAAAGATTCAATTTATTTCACACAAATGCACACTAGCCAGCCTTTAAAATAACATGAAAAGGAGAAAGTTATTCCCACCCCCCACACAAAAAACATAAATAATCAGATTTATTCACACAAATTAACCTTAAGGGTAGAATTTAGAAGAGCTAAACCCAAACATAAAACTACTGTTCAATCTCAGCCTTACTACAGGATATGTATCCAAAGAGTGGCGTACAGCAACAGTGGTCCCTCTCTACAAAGGTGCCTCAACGGATCCTGAAAACTATCGCCCCATAAGCCTGACTAGCTTGGTCTGCAAAGCTATGGAAAGGATCATCATGGACCTCATAAATAAAGATATTGGGGACCTACAGACACTGGATCCTACCCAGTTTGGCTTTGTTAAGGGCAGATCCTGCCTCTTAAACCTGGTCAATTTCTTTGAAACAGTCACCAAGGCCATTGACGAGGGGAAGGTGGTCCACACAGCCTACCTGGACCTTGCAAAAGCCTTTGATACAATACCCCACTTGGGCATTATAGATAAGCTCACCAACTTAAATATAAACCTCTATGTCACTAGATGGGTTGCAAACTGGCTCAAGGACAGAACCCATATGGTTAGAATTGCTGGAGCCATGTCAGACTCCAAACCAGTTACAAGTGGCGTCCCACAAGGCTCAGTCCTGGGACCTCTCTTGTTCGGTATATATTTCTCGGAGGCACAGGCCAACATGGAAGGACTGTGGCTGACCAAGTTCGCAGATGACTGCAAACTGGGCGCCATAATCGACTCTCCAGCCGACACAAGCATCCTCCAAAAGGGCCTCATAGAAACAGACAACTGGTGCCAGAGCCATGGCCTCAAGCTAAATGCCAAAAAGTGTATAGTCATCTCCTTTGGCAAAACAAAGTGCCCACAAATTACCACATAGGTGGTAATCCATTAAGTACAGAAGAAGCAATTAGGGACCTGGGGACCCAAATTGATAGCAATCTCTCATCTGACAACCACGTGGCCAAAGTGGTTAGAAAAACATTTTATATAGCCCACCTAATCATGAAGGGATTCACATCTAGATCAGGGGAGGTCATCGTGCCTCTTTACTCATCCCTCATCAGGCCCATAATTGAGTACAATGCCCCTTTTGGGATGTACTTTACCAGACACCTGCAGCAACTGGAAAGACCCCAAAAGTACCTCACCAAGAGGATCAGAGGGCTCAGACAGATGCCATATGCTGCCCAGTTAAAGAAACTCCAGCTCTACTCAGTGGCATGCCGCCTGCTCAGAGGCGATCTGTGCCTGACGTATAAAGCCATGTCCAACCCAGAATTAATGGACATGCTGCACCTCAGAAAATCCAAATCCCGTCAAGCTACGCGCTTAAGAGACTTGAACCTCAGCACTGAAATAAATAGGACATGCTGGAGGGACAGATTCATAACCCAGAGGCTCCCTTCACTCTGGAATAAAATTCCAGTCCAGGTTAGGCAGAGTCCCTCATTGACTCTCTTCAAGAGGAATATTGATGAGTGGATGGGAGATCATAGGTTTACCCCGGGTATCACTTCTGTGTCACTATTAGACAGAGACACAGTATACTAACCTCAAAAAGGGCATAGCAAAATTAATTTAAAATGGGTGGCGAAAGCCAAACACACTCTAGCTAGGCTTATAAATGCCCTAGGGCAGATAGCCTAGTATGAACCTATGAACCTAAATTTAAACTGACCAAGTAAAAAAGACAAGTTACATTCATCCACAGTACAGCTAGCCAACACCCCACCAAAAAGTACAAAAATATTCCAGTTTATTAACACAAATATTCACTTGCCAGCATCAATGGCAAAATTTAAGCTGAGCAAATAAAAGGGTAAGTTACTTTAATCCACAGCTCAGCTAGCTAGTCCCCACCCCACAAAAACAAAAAGAGGGTAAAAGAGTGCAATGAAAATATAAGAACATAAAAAAATATTTAAACAAATGCACACGCACTGACACATACACACACTCTAAGCAAACTTTAAAATATTTAAACAAATGCGCACATATATAGACACACACACGCACACACACGCACGCACACACACACACACACACACACACACACACACACACACACACACACACACTGGCCTAGCTACCATCTCCCCTCCCCCTTCATCAAAAATAAGAAAGAAAATCTGGTTATATTCACATTAAAAAAAATGCTTACTTTCAGTCCAGTAGATCACAATGCCCTGGCTGATTCGCTTACAGTAATTAATCCAGTTTGCAGGTTTGGTTCTGTTAAACAAACAAACAAAAAACTTTCCACTACAAAACTCTCTACTGCATTGCACTATTGCTGCTGTAAATTAAAAAAAAAAATAATCACAGTTCTTTCCAGTCTTATCTGTAGTTCTTTCTGAGTTTCCACTAATCCTGTACCATGTTTTCAAACATGGAAGCATTGGTTCATAGATGCAAGAGAAATTTTCATGTTTTAAATGCAAAAAGCTTTTGAAAGGCAAACAATTGATTTTTTTTCCTAGAAGCAGACATTCTTGCTGCCATTAATACCTGCTACACATCCACAGTAAACAAATGACTAAACATTATTATGACCTTATCAAGGTGATCAGCTGAAGTTGTTTGGAGCTGGAATTTATCAAACCTTCCTTCTGTTGCATGAGTAGATCCCGTCTGTGAGGAAGCTTGTGGTAATTTCCCCTGGCCAATTCCAAAAGAAGGGAGCACCACTGTTGCCTGGGCCAGTAGGGAGTCACCATAAATTTCTTGGGGTATTCCTTCGGAATCTTTAGGAGTACCTTGGATATCATTGGAAAGGGAAGAAAGGTATACAGGAACATTATTGTCCAAGGAAAGAAAAGTCATGTGTCCTCCAGGACTTTTTGGATGAAGTCTTAGAGCAAAATTTTGCCAGCTAATTGCTCAGAGAGATGGCAAAAAGGTCTACTTGAGGAATTCCCCACAGATGGCTCAATTATTGTAAGACCCCCTGAATAAGTTTCCATTCATGAGGGTCTGCCATTGTCATGCTCAACTTGTTTGCCACACAGTTTTGTTCTGATGAAATTTAGGATGCCTATAGAGTTTGACTGTGCTGTAAAACTATATCCCATGCCACCATGGGTTGTCTGCAAAGGGGTAAGATTTGGTTTTCCCTTCCTCATTAATGTACCACATCACTGTGGAATTGTTTGTAACAACTTGAAGAGGTCCTGGGGATGAAAGGTGATTTAGAGAGTTGACTGTCTTGATAAGGACAGGCTTCCCTTTTATTTTATGTTTATGTACTTGTGTTTGTCTTTATTGTCTCAGACACTTTGCACTTTTATTCTTCTTGGCATTTCTCCTCAAGCAAAGTCCAGGGTGTGATGACTGAGTGCTTTACAACAGAAAGGGAGAAGGGGAGATCTGGTTTCAGGGATATTTGATGTCTCCACCAAGTGACATCTGTTCTCACAAATGCCAGAACTGGAATCTGAAAAGATAATGGGTGCTCAGGCTGGAAGCAAATAGACTTCAGCTACCATTTTGTCTTTCTTATGTGGAGTCTTGCAAGAGGCATCATGAGAATCATAGTATCATAAAACTCAGAGTCCTGAGGTATTCCCTTGCAGTGTCTGACACCTAAGTGGAAAACCCCTGGAGTAACTCCAAATATAGATCTATTTGTTTTCCTGTGGAAGAAAAGGTCTTTCTGCTGAGCTGTCCAGCAGTCATCAGAGTAATAAAATCCTGTGTGAAGGAGTCAGAACAGACTTCTGATAGTCTCTTGGAATCCCTGCCTGTGCAGGAAATCTCTCACCCAAGTGAAGATTCCTGACACTTTGAAAAATTTTGCAAAGATAAGCAAGTCATCTAAATGTGGAAAAATGTTGATACCTTGTAGCCTGCAATGGCCGATAACAGGAGCTAGACACTTTGTGAGCACTCCTCGAGCAATGTATAGTACAAAGGGTAAGGCAGAGAACTGATAATATGATCCAGACACACAAAATCTTAAGAAATGTCTAAAATCTGGATGAATAGGAATGTGATGATAATCATCTTTTAGATCAAAGGCTAACACAAAAATTCAAATGAGAAAGTAGGGTAACAGGTTGTGAAGTGAAAGCACTGTGAACTTGGGCACCATCACATACTGCTTTAGGAAAAATATCCAACACTGGTTTCCAGGCATTTTATGTCTCTGCCACTAAAAAAGCATTACTACATTATTGAATAAAAACCTTTCCCCAACTGGGAAGGAGGAACTGCCTCTATTTCCTCTGAGACATCATGTGTTGTAGCAGAGGAAGAAACAGAAGGCTTTGGTCTGCTGGATGTGGAATAATTCTCCAGAAAGGATGCTTTTCTTGCCATTGTCATGTGTAACCTTGCTGAATCAGCCTCAGAGTGCATTTGTCTGAAGGGATCTGTTGTCAAAGAGAGAAATGGAAGTGAGAAGGGACTGTCAATGTGGGGTGGGGAAGGTTCTTTATATAGTCATTCTGCCTTCTTTGTTTGGGGGGGGGCATGCTTTTGTTTTGGAACCTCTCTGCCATTGTTTTTTTAGCTGATACTGTTTATTTTGTTTCTTGACAAAACTGGATGAAAGAGAGGAAAATCCCTTGGAGAGCTTAGCCAAGAATGGCTGAAAAATCTGAGAGAATTCCTGTATCAGATTACCACGCTGATCAATTTTCAATTCTCTAATATCTGCAGCAGAAGGTCCAAAAACTAAATCTCTATTAAAAGGAGAATTTAAAATCACATATTTTTTTACATTTTCTAAGAGATTCTGAGAAGGCAGCCAGGCAAACTTTCTTGACACAGTACTGGTATTAAAAGTCCTGGATGTAGTATCTAATTATATACAGCTTTAAACAATGAGTAGTGACCTGAGAATTGGAAGAAACCAAACCACACAATGAAGATAAAACATGCCTCATACTGTCACAATTAGTCAGAATATACTTTAATATAGAAGCCTGAGAATTCAAAGTTCTAAAAATTAGAGTCGCCGAAACATACACTTTCCCCCAAATTAATCAATTGTTTTACCATCCTTTTCTGAAGGGGAATTATTAGAATTAATAAAAAGTTTGGCAGTAACTGGATTTACTAAAGCCATACTTGCTGGAATAGGTCGGGAATGAGTGCTTAAAAACTTGAAAGACTGAGGAACTTTGTACATTCTATCTGCTTTACTGACGACAGCAGGGAAACCACAGGCTGTGACAAACACATCCTTCAATGCTGAAAGAACTGGAAGAATGGGTGAAGGTTCTGACAATTCCCTTTGTAACAACTCATGGTATTTTCTCCCACTGAAAATGTGGCACATTCTAGAAATAGTCTCAATAAAAGAGAATCCGTCACAGGAAGATTCAGATACCATGCTTTCCTCTGAGTCCAAATGAGAAATATGAAGAATAATGTCATCTGTCCCATCACATTCCTCTACAGTTACATTTTCTCTAATGTTTTCGGGAAGAGAAGAATCCATTTTTCTTTTACCAGAAGATCAGAAGGGTCAATAGTGTATACAAGATACTGAGACAAACATAATACACTACTGTTGAGTAGAAATGGTGCAAGAGAAGATATATGTTTAGTTTTCAGTTTCATTTTGGCAGGAAGTTGGGACAAATAGGTTTATTAATAGCAGCAACAGTTTCTCCAGGGATAAGCACATCATTCTAGCTAAATAGGGCTACCTTCCCTGCCTCTTCTCCCAAGACAGCAAGAATGGCTTTCCCTTGCCTATTGAGAGGACCTCAACAGTTGCAGAGGACTTGGCTAATCCATGATCCATATAGACAACACCAGAAGGATCCACAGAAAAGGTTAAGTTGTGTGAGGAACCAGCATTGGCCACAACAGAGACACTCACATGCAGCTGAGGCAAATTGCTAGTCTGCTCTAATGGTTAGAAGAAGACCCTACCATGTGACTTGCAGTTTTTTCCATGGTCAATCTGAAATGGTGCCCCTTTCCCAGAAAACCAAGCAGCACAAGCTGATTAAAAAGTCTTTGGAAGTAACTTTTTCACAGTAATAACAGAGTAAAAAGCACTTCAATACACTTTGCCATCCCCAAAGAGTAAATTAAAAACAAGTTTCTCTACAGAAAAAAGATTTAAAAATGTTTTTAACAACTTTTCAACTGAAAAGAACAAAAGTGCTCACCTGTTTTAAAGTACGCTAAACCCATGAAATTCATCAAAACCATTTTATCCTAGCTTTTTTTTCTTAGGGCAATAAGTTTAAACAATAAAAAATTAATTGTGTTTTTTTTCCCCTAAACTCAATGTCTGTGTCAATGGAATAGCACAAACTGACTGTTGATCCTTGAAAGCCCACAGAGAAGCATTCTCTTTGGTGGCAGAAAAGCTCTGAAAGGCTTGGCATCTAAACTTGTATTTTAGTCAGCTCACCTTGAGCTGTCTAATGCTTGGGGGTGCATGGAAGAAACGCTGAAGCTTTGGAATCAGAACAGATGTCATATTCTTTGTAGGATATAACCTTTTGACTTGTCCAGCTTGTAGTTTTCCATTTTACTCACTGTTTTAGTTAAAAAAACCTAAGCGGGAGGAGGCATATGTCCATAGTTAGAATCAATGCTTAAGCTGGCCGGTGACAGATATTATATTAGCAAAATAAACCGTCAAAATAGCCTGGGCATTACTCACAATTTTCTCTGTCACTGGTTTCTGTGATTCTAGCTAGTCTATGTACTTGAAATATTCAAAAGTACAACCGTATGAATTACTGACTGGCAAACTATATTTTCAGGAACCGTATTTGTTAGTACTATGAAAACATTTCTGCGTTTGTCATTTTCTTCAGTCAACAGTATCATGGCACTTTTAAATGTAGCTAACATGAGTGAAGGTTTTGATACAAATGACAGTTTGTCCGAAACAAAGCCCACTATTTCTTGAATAAAATAAACATCTTGGTTTGAGATATATGCTTATTAATTAATTAATTAGCTTTTAACCAAAATGCAACAGTGACCATTTCAAAATGTCTAATGGACTAAACACCAATATATCATATGATTTCCTGCAGTACAGAGAAAACATTTATAACATTTTAGGGCTCATCCAGACAGGATAACTCCAACTGATGTTACTTAATGGAAAGAAAATGTATATGTTTATAGCTAGGCTTAGGGAATAAAACTAAATGTTTATAAATGGTCTTAAACTGCATAGTCAGAAATCCAAGTGTAGCCATTACCAGCTGCGCTATGGATTGCTAAGATTTATGAATGCTATAAATATGTCTATTGTAAGTTAATTTGTTTCACATGTGAAAGACTGCAACAGAACTGCCAACTGAAAAAATGCATATGATTTAAAGAAAATTTGAATAAATGTTTGCAGGTAAAATAATCATATCCAAGTATTGCAGTTATGTCTAGTTAAAAGTAATTGCGTAATAACAAAACGTTCAGGATTTTAAAATAGTCTAGGATTATATGTGCCAATTTGTTTTCTGTAATGCAATTACTTACTAGTTTATTTACTAACTATAAGTTAACAAAAGAAAGAGGTGCTTATTAGTTTATTTATTAACTGTAAGTTAACAAAAGTAAGAGTTTTGTTGTGTTTTTATCAAAATTAACATTCTTTTTCCTGATGCCAAAAATATATGCACAATCTTACGTACCATACACATTCCATTTTTAAACCTCAAATTTATTCAGACTTAACTAATTATTCATGCCAAAGAATGAACTTGTGCTAACAGGACAGTTCATTTCCTGTGTCTGCATATTCCAGTGAAACCTGTTATTTGGAGAATACTATCTGAATGAGAGATCTGACAGTGAGCTGTTTCTGCATCTGCTAAGCAATTCAACTACTGAACTAGCACATTGATTTATTGATTGTGCAAGAGCTATATCAGACAAACAATAGCATATTTCAAGCATGACATATAATGACATAAATAATGATATAACGTTCATAGTACAAAATAGATGCAATATAAATTTGTCAGTACTTAAGACAATGAACTGCATAAAAGGGAGGTGTAAACCTTGGCTCTAGATGATTCTCACTGTTGATGTGGCACCCTGAATGTGCAAAGATATGGAGAAGGGGTTGTGGATGGTTGGATGGAAAATTATTATAAGGATTGAAAAAGATAATGATGACAATAGAAAATGACTTTGGTAAACCTCATTCATTTTCTGTTTTCTGTGTTCAGAAATTATTTTCTTTACTTTACAAACATATTTGTATATCAGTTGCTGCTTGTTATTTATGACAAAATTGAATATAATTCTAATGTGTGCTTTGGCATTCTTCCCTTTCTAGGCTCTAACTCAGTTCCAGAGATTTCCTGAAGAGCCATATACTCTTTGCTCATCAAACGTTCTTGTCTCTTATTAATCAAACCCTTACAGTTAACATTCTGATTGTTCATTCTCTGAAAAGATGGTGACACTTGAAAATTAATTTTCTGCCTATAAGGTCAATTATTTCTGCTACTCACTTACGGACTTGTAGAGCTGTCTACATTTTTTTCTATATATTTGCAGATCTTAGTCTCTTATGATATAAGATCTTGTTTCTAGTACTTTGCCAGTTATACTTGCTTCCCTTAGACACTGCTGCATTGCTATGTACTTCTATCCTTACATTTTATCCTTGTCTTAGACTTCAAAGATTTACTTACACTTCTGTATTAAAAAAAGCTTTAGCTTACTTTAGTTGTCTTTGAATAATTTCAACACATTGTCTTCATGCTGTTATGGTTGTAATGGAAAGCATTTAGTCAGTAGCTTCCTTTTCAGTCTTCCCCTTTTAAGTAATAGTGTTACAGATAAACCTACTCCCATATTCCTATGACTCTAGAATTAAAACTATGGGTGACATTTTTTTTTTTGCCAGGAAATAATCTTCCCTGCACTTCTCGCCTGGGGTGGGGTGAGGTTTCTCTTTTAACACTTCCTTCATTTCTGTATACTCTAACTCCATGATTACATAAACACTGGGGAAAGGGGAAAATATGAAATAAATAAAACTATGCTAAAAGCATGATGTATAAGTGCAACCATGCAGGGTAAAAATACAACATAAAAGTATTCCATGAAATACATGGAATTAGGCAAATATGTCTCTCTGAATTACTTTACACCAACAGGTAAAATTCTTACCTTCCTGTTCTCTAAACCAATAACTAATTACTTGCTGCTTGTATGCTGCCTTAGTTTTTCATCAAGGTTTTTATTGTTTACATCACTCTTTGTACCTGTCCATTTACTTTGACCAAGGACTACCTGCTTTATATGTGTGTGTGTGTGTGTGTGTGTGTGTGTGTGTGTGTGTGTGAATTCTTTAACTGCTGCAAACTTCTGAAATTCCAAGCTAATGCATTGTAGCCCATTGCCTGAATCAATTATTTTTGGTATCCCTAGTCTTGAAAGGATATGCTTTCAGATTTTACTTTCAGAATCGCCTGATTTAAATGATAGAAAATAATAATAATAATAAAAGCTTAATCATGTGTTTTAGTGGTATGTATTTAAATGAGTTTTAAATTGGTCACATCATGCAGTCTGAAAAAGTCCTGAGTGGATAAAAGCACTTAATGTGGATGTACTTGAATAAATTCATGTGGTTTTAGTTATTTTTTGGTTTCTTTGATTATTACTCCTGGAATATTGCCGGGATATGGAATAACCTACCTACCTTTATCTGCATAGAACAAAGCCCTTCAAACTTCAAAACTGCACTGTACAATCATCTCCTCTCTAATTGGACATGTAATTGTTCAATTGTTTCCTCTGCCATAACGTAATTCTGCCAACCAAACCTTAATCTGTTCTTACTCAGTCTCGCAAATCTATCTACTTAATTCTTTCTCCTGCTCTCTCCAAACTCCCTAACTACCTTTCCCCCTCTTTTCTCCCTTCATCCATGTTCCTTCTATCATTTTTTCTTTCTCTACTTTCTACTGTGCATCCTACTTATTTTTCCCTCCCTCTACTTCAGTTTTCCCTTTTTTGCTTCAATTACTCTCTCCTATATATATATATATATATATATATATATATATATATATATATATGTATCAGTACTCCTCTTATTGTCTTTTTATCTACATGTTGTCCTATTGTTTATTTTATGCAACACCTGAACTCCCTGGAATTCCCTGATACTTATAACTGTTTAAAATTTGAACAACTTAATTTTGCCTAGTATTATCACGCCATGTTTCTAATCTCTATACAATGAATATGTTTTATCTTTGCTGATAGTATAATTGTTTTATTCAGTTTAGATTGCTTTCTGTAAATGTTGATAATTTATGAAATGTTCTTGACCTTCTGTAATTCATTTGTATCTTGTTCTGAAGCTTTATGTAAACCTTATTGTTATATTGGATCATTTCTCTCCGGGCCTCCACTAAAAATGGGCCCATTTTGGCCTAGTGGACTTTCCCTGTAAACAAATGCCAATAAAATAAAATACATACACAAACATGTGTGAGTGTATGTATGCATGTATGTATGTATGTATGTATGTATGTGTGTGTATATGTATATATATATATATATATATATATATATATATATATATATATATATATACACACACACATACACATATATTGCACCTTAGATGTCATTATTACATGTATGATTCACATTTTTTTAAAACATCTTCATTAATTTGACATGTAATTATTGAATGTAATTATCCACAATTATTCCAAATTCAGAATGCAACTCAAAAAGCACTTCTTCATCCAAACCAAATGCTACTGCCTCACGACAGGACATGTCACTTAACATGTCTGCTTTCTGAGTCTGTTCTCCTCTCTCAGGACTTACTGAAGATTGACCCACTTTAGAAACGTATGTATATATTGTACTTTGCACTGTGCTTGTTCACTGGAATGTATATAGACATTTTTTTCCTATGCAACTTGTCTGAAATATTTTTTCATTGCTTAAATGTCTGTACTTTTTGTTTGCGAAATGTTTTGTATTTCACCGGGGCTGAACCTGAAATTGGTCAGTACTGATCAGTGCACTACCCTGGTAAGGAAATATAAATAAATAAATAAATAGATAAATAATTGAATAAAGACACCCAATTACATTCGCTCATCTTTTCTATGAAAACAATTCACAGATATCTTTGTGTACTGTTGTCATCATCTGTAACCAACCATTCATAAAGGCTAATTTTAATAACTGCATTTCCTTGCCCCATCTACAGCTTTTTCTGAGCTTATTAAATTTATTAAATGTATTATTTGTCAATGGTGGCTGCAGCATGATCTGAAGAATGTTCAGCCATCACTGTACTAGACTCTCTCGGCAATCCTTTATGTTGGCTGTTCTCAGTTTATCAACTATGTGCATCTGTTTCCCTGGTTATAATAAACTTCCAGGTCATACTTTTGTCAACATAAGGCCATTCCCCATAATCTAGCCCTTTCTTTGTAAAGCAAGGTCATTTGTACTCTAAATGAACTTACACTGATTTGCTCTAAGTATATTCATGAAACAAATTATAAGATTTGCACTGGGTGTGACGAGGGTGGACAGGATTAGGAATAAGTATATTAGAGGGTCAGCACAGGTTGGAAGGTTTGGAGACAAAGCCAGAGAGGCAAGATTACGTTGGTTTGGACATGTGCTGAGGAGGGATGCTGAGTATATTGCGAAAAAAGATGCTAAGGATGAAGCTACCAGGTAACAGGAAAAGAGGAAGGCCTAAGATAAGGTTTATGGATGTGGTGAGAGAGGACATGCAAGTGGTTGGTGTGGCAGAGCATGATGCAGAGGACAGGAAGAAATGGAAACAGATGATCCGCTGTGGCAATCCCTAACAGGAACAGCCGAAAGATGATAATGATATTCATGAAACAGATTATACCAGAAAAGACTTGAACTGAATAAGAGTAAATGTTGATATACCTTAAGTAGCTGTTTGGCTCCCTGCTGAGCAGAGGAGTGCTGTCTTGCTACCCTGTAATCCCTCCATCTAGAGCACCATGTATTCTGCTCTAATGTGTAATTTTTGTAGAAGCTGACAGTTTTCTATATCTTGTTGTTTATTACTATGGTCCTTGTCTATGAGTCATCACTGAAAGGCAATGCAGTAAACATAGTGCACAAAATTCATTTATACATCTAGGCATCTGTGTTGTTGTGTCTATAAATTGCACAGTATATTATCGACTTTGAAAACTGCGGTGGTGGTGGTGCTGCGGTAGCATTGTCGCCTCACAGTAAGACTTGTCCTGTTCGATTCTCAGCTAAAGCCTCTTCTGTGTGGAGACATGCGTGAATGGGCGTACCTTCATTGAAGGCTGTGCATCAGGGCTGGCAACTCGGCATGTAAAAATCTACTGCCAATCATTAGCAGACAGGAGTTCCGCTGTGGTGACCCCTAACCGGGAAAAGCCGAAAGACACAACAACATTATCGACTTTATGAACCAAACATATGCCCAAAGTGCATAAGAGTACAAAGTGACACCAAACTCGTACCAGAAGTTACTGACTATTATATGTTGTATTAAACCAAATATCAACTGGTCAAGCACTTTCATTCAAACAAACTACACTTTATCAGAACCTAGTCTGATGCAAAAAACAAAGCATTATAATAATCCAACATTGTACATCATATGTTTTTTAAACCCATGAAATGCTGAGTGCATGTGTAGTAAATATTCTAAAAATTAAAGTTTTAAAAAGAATTTTAAAAATGAAAATTAAAAAAAAAACAATTCTTAAAACATCATAAACACTCAAATCTTTCTTTAGAAACATATTCTCTACAATTTGAATTTCAATAAACTATTTAAATTGGTGGAATCCTTTAGACCTGAGATGGCAGTGCCGTTGGTCCCAAACTGTAACAACAACAGCAGTCTAAATTCTAGCATACTCTTTCAAACCCCTCCCTTCAAAGGTATTTTCAGATTTCACTATTATTTCCACATAGTCACCATTGTTTTAGAATATTTACTACATAAGAACTCAGCACTTTATTGGTTTAATGAACCATACAATGTACTACAGTTATTATTTTAATAATGTGCTGTTTTCTTAAATCAGACTAGGTTCTGATGTAGCCTAGTTTGTTGGGACAAAAACACTTTACCAGTTTGTATTTATTTTAATAAAAATTATAATATTAGGTGTATGCTGTTGTATTATTGTGAACTTTGCCCGTTTGTTTGGTTCATGTTTTTTGTTTGTTTGTTTATTTTGGAGCATACATGGAAAATAGCATTGTTCTTTCATCATTGTCTTCATCCAAATCTGACTTTAAGACTTTTGATGTTGGAAAAATATGTGGCCCATACATTTGGGATCATTCATACATATTTAACATTTACGCTTTTTCAGTTTCTCTGCTTTTTTTTACAATCTGTACAAATGTTTGACAAGCCTTACATCATGCTCCTGTTTTATAGCTCCACAGATGAGCAGATCAACTACTATACTGATTACATCATTCAGTCCTTCTAGTATTTGTACAAGTCTCTGAGATAATTCCGGTGTTGAAGAAATACCAAATGGAAAATTATGAAATATGCTCTGTGGGCTATTAAAGTACATAACGTTGAGACAACTACATTCATTTAGACTTTCAAAGGCCTTGGTTAGCATACGGTACAGGAAAGTATTTAGTTCTGGTTGATGTGATGTTTGTTCCAGTCTGAAATTGACATGTGGTATCTTTTAAAATCTTAAATTTGTCCTTTTTCATGAATTTAACCATGCCAATATCCCTTTTAATCATCTCCTGTTGTTCAACCATCATGCTATTATATTCTATTATTTCAAGTCTTGCTCTGTTTCCTACTTAAAAGCTATAGGTACTCTCCGATGTGCACAAATTATTGATAGTGCATTTGGAGATACATCTAATAGCATTCCCCCGGTGAACATCCTGAACTAGTAAATGCATCTTTGTATTTTTGCAACATATCATAAGGGACTAGTGGAGCAGTTGACTGTGCAACTCTCCATTTCATGTTTATCATTTTATCTATTTAACTTTCAGTGACTATTGTTATTATTAATAAGAACTTTCTAAAACTGCCTAAAAGAAACATTTGAGTTGAGGCCTGTGTAAACATACAAAATTACTTCCTGACTTCCCTTTGCCATGGCAACTTTCTTACATCCCAAGTGAACTACTGTATCTGAATAATTTACTGTATTTTTCAATGACACTAACTTGAAATATGACTCATTACTGCTTATGTCTGTACTCAGATGTAAGCAAAATCTGATCCTCTGGCTTTATTGTATATCCAGAATGGGTCTCCTTCTGTTTGTTGAAAGTACACTTCATCAACAAACAGAAGGATGATCCCACTTCCGCAAAAGTGCACTACATCGAAAGCAGAGGTGCCAGAAGCTTTTGAAGACTGGGGGGGGGGGGGGTGGAGGGTGACAGGGGCACTTAGTGATCTAAAAAGGGCAATGTTTTAAATCTATTTGCTACCACAACATAGGTTCACTTGGAGAACATTTTAAACTTAGCCAATTTTATTTTGATGCTTGAATTAACATTTCCTGACTGGTCTTACCTATCCCATGGCTGATGATTGTATATTAGCCTTAATGAAAATAAATGTGATCATACTATAGATAATTTGAGGGGACCCATGTAAGGGAAGTAGCAGTTAGGAACTGTCTCTATCTATTAGTAGCATGAGGGGCAATCCTGGAGTACATTTTCTATTACCCATCCTGAGATCCAAGTTGCATTTGAATATGGACAGGGATGAGCTTTGTTTTACTTGAATGGATAGTCTGTTCTGGATATATATCCATCTCTCCACAACATTCAGTTTAGATACATGGACTGAGTGTTTCTAATGCCATTTGACTTGCTGATGTTCAGTAAGTCCATCTGTAATAGGGCGGAGGATGCCTTGTATGTCAGACACGTCACCTCTAAGCGCTCTGTAGGATACTGAGTATAGTGATAAATCTCTGAGGTGGTCCATGCAAGAGCTATTGTTTAGGACTTGTATCCTTTTAGTAAGGTATCTCTGTGGGTATTCCAATTGTTGCATGGGTCTGGACAGATACATGCCAAAGAGGGCATTATACAAAATGATTGACCTAATAAGGGATTTGTAAAGAGGGACAATATCTCTAGATCTAGGCAGTCCAGAATGCTCCCCTGCAAATTCAGCAGTGCACAGCTTAAAGAAACAGTAATGCAAAAACAAAATAGCCAGCATCAAGGTGTAAAAAAGCATATAACTTTTAATATAAAGTTATCACAAACAGATCAGTTTCGGCATTAATTTCAAGCCTTTCTCAGTGTAACCATAGAAGTAGCAAGACACTCCTTATATACACACACACCCATAAAGAAACAGGAAAATCATTGACTGTTCACAATAATTAATTTAATCCTGGAGGAATTAAACTCCCCAACTTAATTATCCATCTTTTTTCTTTATTATTCAAAATATTGTGCCAGCCACTCTTGTTTGTTCTATCTCCCTTAATAATGTCAATGACCGTAAAAGTAAAAGTTGCAGAGGGATGTTTGAGAACATGCTTATATAATGCATTTGTCTTCTTTTTAAGTTTGATGTTACTCATGTGTTTACTGATCCTAAATTTAATGGGCCTGGATGTTTGGCCCACATAAAAGGCCGAGCATGTACAGGTGGCAAGGTATATAACCTAATCCGATGAACAACTGGCAAAGAATTTTATATCATATACTTGACAGGTATTGCGACTGCTAAAAGTTTTTGTTTGGTTAAGTTTATTACAATGAACACAATGACCACACCTGAAACATCCCTGCAATGTATCCCCCGAAAGTGCAGATTGTTGAAATGGAACAGCTACCTGGGTACTCACCTTATAATGATTAAAGTGGGACGCCAGGTTCCTACCTCTCCTAAAGCCAAATTGGCACCATTCATTAATCAAAGTCCTGATTTTCTCATTGGCCAGCAAGATGTTCCAATCTTCCTGTACCACCTCACAAAAAATACTGGTGTTGCGTCCATATGTAGTGATCATTCTGATAGGGGCTGACTCATTTGCGGATTTGTGTTGATATTGTAACAATTCCTATTTGGCCATACCACTAACCTCCCTGCAAGCCATAGTGATTACCCAAGGTTTATATCCATGTTCCTTGAACCTCATGACCATATCAGCTTTATAATAATTATGTTTGTCACTACCAAAACAAATGCACTTCACTCTCATGAATTGAAATTTTGGTATATTATGAATGACATGTGGCGGGTGATGACTGGTCGCATGTAAAAGTGAGTTATATTCAGGGAATTTATGAAACACCTGTGTGTCCAAAGTACCATCCGCATTCTTGGTAACTACGACATCCAAAACTGTAATGTGGTTAAGATCTTGTGTGCAGGTGAACTCAATACCCCATTCGTTCCCATTGAGGTAATCAACAAATTCCTGTAAATACTCCAAATCAACCTTCCATATAAGCCAACAGTCATCCAAATATCGATGTCAGATGTCCATTTCTGGCAAATACAGATTGTGTAGGGGATTATATATGAGGTGTTCTTCTATATAAGCCATAAATAAATTGGTGTAAATGGGGGCAAAAGATGCCCCCATCGCCGTCCCCTTAGTGTGCAGAAAGCATTTGTACTGTTAGTAAAAAGTAACAAGACCTTAACCACATTACATTTTTGGATGTCCTAGTTACCAAGAATGCGGATGGTACTTTGGACACACAGGTGTTTCATAAATTCCCTGAATATAACTCACTTTTACATGCAACCAGTCATCACCCACCACATGTCATTTGTAATATACCAAAATCTCAATTCATGAGAGCGAAGTGCATTTGTTCTGGTAGTGACAAACATAATTATTATAAAGCTGATTTGGTCAGGAGGTTCAAGGAATGTGGATATAAACCTGGGGTAATCACTATGGCTGGCAGGGAGGCTAGTGGTATGGCCAGACAGGAATTGTTACAATATCAACACAAATCCACAAATGAGTCAACCCCTATCAGAATGATCACTACATATGGATGCAACACCAGTATTTTTTGTGAGGTGGTACAGGAAAATTGGAACATCTTATTGGTCGATGAGAAAATCAGGACTTTGATTGATGAACGGTGCCGATTTGGCTTTAGGCGAGGTAGGACCCTGGCATCTCACTTTAATCATTATAAGGTGGGTACCCAGTTAGCTGTTCCATTTCAACAATCTAGACTTTTGGGTGATACACTGCAGGGATGTTTCAGGTATGGTCATTGTGTCCATTGTAATAGACTTAACCAAACAAAAACTTTTAGCAGTCGCAATACCGGTCAAGTATATGATATAAAATTCTTTGGCAATTGTTCATCGGATTGGGTTATATACCTTGCCACCTGTACATGCTCGGCCTTTTATGTGGGCCAAACATCCAGGCCTGTTAAATTTAGGATCAGTAAACACATGAGTGACATCAAACTTAAAAAGAAGACAAATGCATTATATAAGCATGTTCTCAAACATCCCTCTGCAACTTTTACTTTTACGGTCATTGACATTATTAAGGGAGATAGAACAAACAAGAGTGGCTGGCAAAACATTTTGAATAATAAAGAAAAAAGATGGATAATTAAGTTGGGGGGGTTTAATTCCTCCAGGATTAAATTAATTGTTGTGAACAGCCAATGATTTCCCTGTTTCTTTATGGGTGGTAAATAAGGAGTGTCTTGCTAGTTGTATGGTTACACTGAGGAATGCTTGAAATTAATGCCGAAACCGGTCTGTTTGTGATAACTTTATATTAAAAGTTACATACTTTTTTACACCTTGGTGCTGGCTATTTTGTTTTTGCATCTCTAGATCTAGTCACAATCAATTTGTTTATAAGCTGTGCAATATAGAAAGACATGTCGGTCAAAACTTAGATCACTGTACACACAAGTTCCCAAATGCCAAGCAACTGGGTCACTTCTCATGGGGCATTGTCAATTTGGTAGTTCCCTGGAGTAGATGACTTCCCAAAGGATATGATAATGTATTTCTTGGAGTTTAGTTTCAATTCATGATTCTGGCACCAGTTATTGTTCGGGACAAGCCTTCTTGCATGATGGTTAAGCCATTTGGAGATTTAATAACTGCTCCTAGATTGCAGTCATCTTAGACTTAGTCATCCAAAGCCCTTTGGTATTTTTATTTACTTTTGAGATGAATATGCCAAACAGAAAAAGTCTCAGCACCGAATCCTGGGAGACTCCATTGGTGACTGGTCTCGTCCCCTATTTTGATCTCCTGCATCCTGTGAGCAAGCATACATATATACGTTCTTCGATTCACCTTCCTGATTGTATTAACCTGATTGTATTAAATTATATTCCTTGTATAATACAACACCACTTGTTGGAATGTGTTTTAAATTTGTAGTTTGGAACAGTCTTCTAGTGAGCAATGAAACAAAATGTATGAACCAATAATGACAAAGCTACCCATTTCAGAAAATTTCAACCATAATAGGCCACTCAAACTTCTGTCATTACAATCCACCAATATCAGTAAATATGAAAAATCTCTGCAGAAGTAAGTCATCTAAATAATTCCACATTAAATGGATCTGTAACTAATGAAGAGGTTGCTGCTAGCAAACCACTTTATATTTCATTGTTTCATCTACAAATAAAGTAGTGCCTGTTGCCCTTGAAGAATAAATTTCCTATGCTACATTAAAAAATGATAAGCTAGTAATTTTGAAATGGGGAATGGATGGCAAATTGATAACAGGTTCATAGTTACTAGGTAACTCCTCCAAAGGAGGACATTCATAGGACTGCAGCATCCACTCCCATTAAAGTACAACACTGTACAGTATCAGCAATCCATCTGCATACTGTGTGAGTAGTACCCAGTCTTCTGCATCAAAAGCAAGTATACTACCTGTTGTGCTACTATCAATGCAAACAACTTAGCATAAGTAACATTAAACTTCTCTTCCCCTGAAACTCTCAGCTCCTTGTAAAATCCAGTTGACGATCAACTAAATCTCTCAGTTTCACAGCACAAGAAATCTGGAAAAAGGCAAAATTTATTTGAGGAGCAAAGGCCCAAAACCAGTGACACATTTTAAATATTGCTTGTATAATCTTAGAAAGGTGCTAAAATAAAGTGTTTTGTGTTACCATGTGTTTCCGGAAAGATAGGAAGACTGAAACTTAAACAGCTATCATTATTTAGTTAATTCAGTCCTCACTGATTTGCCAGAAAAACAAATTTTATGATGAACAGACCAAAAGTATGAGCGAAATATTCTGTGAAAATCTGGACAGTTGAGAACAATGGACTCAACTCCCTGAATCACAAGTGGTGGTATAGGGAGAGAATTCAGGCTCTTGTTTGAGCCTGAATAAAACTAACCACCAGGTATACCTAACTGGGGCATTTTACACACACACACACACACACACACACACACACACACACACACATACACACACACACACACACACACACACACACACACACACACACACACACACATACACAGCAATAACAGAACAAGAACGGCTAGTTTAGTTAGTTTAACTTCCAAGTGTGAATCCACATTAGTGTGAAAACTCCACTTCATTAATTTTTCCTGATAGGTCTTGCAGCTGGCTCTATGGTTCCGGCACCCATGATCAAAAGTGTACTTTCGCAAAAGCTGATTCTCCAAATTGCGTTACAGTGGAGATAAGGGAATATATCCTTTTCCCCACTGTAGTGTGATTTTGGAGTTAGTACAATTAAGTAGGGGTGTGGTGGGTGCAGCCCCCCACATGGGGGGGTGCAGGGGGGCTTTCCCCCCTGCATAAATGTTATTTAGTGTTTTTTTATTTTTTTTACATTTTTTTCTGTTTGTTTTTTCCCAATATTTTGTGTTTCGTGAAAGTGCTTTTTCGACAAAGTGCACTTTTGCGAAAGTGAGTTTGAGGGTTTACGTTTCGATGAAATGTAATTTCGATGGATCAACATAGATCTATTCAGAATATGTCAAGAAGGTAAATTATGAATTATACATAGCTCCTTTCAACTTCAGTACATTAAATGTGGATTCTGACAAAAAAATTACATTCTACTCCAGTATCAAGTTTAAAAAACATACTTTTGATTTGAACTCTAAATGCTCCACTGATTGCTGAGGGATGATCTATGCCCAGCTTACAAGGCATCTGCAAACTCCACACTTATGAATCTCCTGCATATTCATAAGTCAAACTGTAACAGAAATACAAGGTATAGGGACCTAAATTTGGTCAGTGACTTAAACAAATATGTATCTCAGAGGATTTACTATCAAAATATGGAAAGTCATAATATTTTTTGATGTAATAATTGAATAGTAATGTTCAATTTGGTAATGTCTGAAAGCAAGAATGTCGAAAATGAGTACCGCGATGATCAACATTTGAAAACAGTTCATTACAGCCAATGAAATCCTTATGTTTGGTAATATTAGTCTGGAATATTTTAGTTCTCACTTTTAGGGCATTAAAAAATGCATTCAACAACATAATTTTCAAGTAAGTGTCATTCCATATTTTGATAGTAAACTGTCTTAGAGACTAACCCTCCTATGACAGGCTTCTCATCCGTATGAAGCTGAGTTTGTCTATTATCCAATTTAAGCACAGCCTTGACCAATGGATGACAGTAGAACATTTTCATCACACCTGGCACAGAGGTAGCTTACAAATGCCTATTTGGATACAGAATGCCATTATTCTTTCTGGGGAAACTTGGCTAGGCTTAGAAAGGCTCACCAGGTCATTAGCCTAGTAATAATCTATGAATCTATGAAAAAATACATTCTTATCTGTACCTCTAATTCCCTCACAATATTTCATCTTTTATTTTGTCTTCAGACAGTATAGTATGGGAATCTTGTTGAATGCATTCATTTTAATTGCACTATAATAAGTAAATTGTGTGAAATACTATTATTTCATTGCTTATAGGTATTTGTCAAATGATTCTTGCCATCACACAATTCAGAAGTTTGTTTAAATGGTTTGCCCTTTCTTTTTGTTGTGCTATAACCACAGTTAATAAACAAGGCATCATTTCTAACTGTAGTACTGCTTTTCAACAACATATTGGATATATACCTTCAATTTTAACTCTGAACATAATTTTGCCTCATTATTTGTCTCAGTTTTAAGTTTATCCACACCTAAATCTTCTGCAAGCTCCTTTAATTGCAAATAATCTCATTCACTCTCTACATAGTTGGTACTATATCTAAGTCTATATCTATATACAATTGATAGAGCAGATATTGCTGTATTAGAAGCTGAAGATTCTTCAGAGCTGGCCAGCAAATATATTCTTGTAATTGGAGATTCAATTATTAGAGGAACTGATACATATATTTGCAGAGATGATAATGAACATCAAATAGTGTTATACTTGTCAGGAGCAAAAATAGAAGATGTGAGACAAGCCTTGGAATGCCTTAAGCTAAGAAAGTATGGATCTGTGTTTATTCATGTTGGTACAAATTATGTCACCCACAAGGATTCTCTGACTGCTAGTAGGGACCTGACAGCCCTCTTACATAGTATTTCTTGTACTGGTGTTAGGACGTAATTTTCACAAATCACCTGTAGAAAAGATAGTTAGGTCACTGTGAATGAAAATATTTTTTTGGGTAGATGCCTACATTGAAAAAATGTCCTGTTTTAAAAAATCGAAATGTGTAGAGCATCCGAGCCTTGTTTTGAGCACACGTGTTCAGATAGGATGGTGTGCATTTGTCTAGATCAGGGAAGAGAATGTTTGCAGCAGATATTTTGCAATATTTGACAAACACTAGGCAGGATTTTTGCCATGTTGAAAATTTAACAGCCCACAGATAGCAACATTTGATGCCTCTCTGATGGTTGTTAATGCTAGGAGAATTGATAATAAAGTTTTGTTATTGGAAAATTTGCTACATTCCCCCAAGATTGATGTTGTTATTGTTTGTGAAACATGGTTAAAGAACTCTTCTTCTCTTTTGGCTGTTCCCGTTAGGGGTCACCACAGTGGATCATCTGTTTCCATTTCTTCCTGTCCTCTGCATATTGCTCTGTCACACCAACCACCTGCATGTCCTCTCTCACCACATCCATAAACCTTATCTTAGGCCTTCCTTTTTACCTCTTACCTGGCAGCTCCATCCTTAGCATCCTTTTCCCAATATACCCACCATCCCTCCTCAGCACATGTCCAAACCAACAAAGAAAATGAGGTGGAGATGGGTAACTGGTTCAACTTGTTTCAAGTATAAGACTCCAAAGTAAGGCTCCAAACAAATAGCGTAGTAACTTTATTAAACGCTTTCGTCAAATGACTTCATCAGAAAACTCTTACAAAATAGTGAAACTCAATAAATACTCCAACAAAAACAATTATTCCATTAAACAGTCATTCAATAACACAATTAAAAACTAATTGAATAACATAATTGTTTAAAAACTACAATTTTACATCTAAATAAAAAAATTCATAGCAGCGTCCTTATTAATACACAATCTACGGTCCTGCAAAAAACATTTAATATTAATTGCATCGTTTAATCCAGGGGGTTTATCTGCCCTTAGTTTGATTTGCCACAGGGTCTCCCTTTGTTCAATATAATTTTTAAGATCACCACCCCTTAAATCCAAATTGCAAACCTCAAGGACAGAAAACAAAAATTTCTTAAAATTTTGACATTCCCTGGAATGTTTATATAGAGCATTGGTCTCGTCATGCTTCTTGATGCAATATAGATGTTCTCGAATGCGGGTCTTTAAACTTCTGGTTGTCATTCCTATATAAAACTTAGGACAAGAGGTACAAGTACCAATATACACAACCCCTTTTGTATTACAGTCAACATATTTTGGAACCTCTAACGTTTTGTCAAAGGTGTCAACTGCTATATAGGGACCTACTGCTATAAATCTACACATATTACAATTATTGCATTTAAACATACCTTTGGTACAATGTGTAAATATAGATGAGCGTGTGTTTAAGGAATTCTTCCCATGATGTTCAAAAGCTTTTTTAAAATTATAACTATTTCTAAAAGTAAATCTCGGTCTGACCCCCAAAACATTAGTCATATCCAAATTACCTTGTATTATTTTCCAATTATTTTCTATTAAACGTCTGATATCAGTGCTGTTTATACTAAAATCAAGTGAGCATACCAACTCATTATTTCCTGAATCATTGCCGTTCTTTTTAGTTAAAAAGGTAACGTCTTTGAAGTCAACCATATTTAAAATTGCTTGATACTGTATCAGTCTTTTATTCCTAATTTCATGCAAAATGTTGTTCAATAATGATTCATCATAGCCCCTATCAATAAAAAGCTTGATAATAAATCCAAATTCTGAAATAAGGTCACAATCTCTAGAGGTCATCCAACAAGCCCTAACTAGCTGTCCTTTGGGAATGTTTCTAATAGTGTGTTTACAGTGCCCACTTCTATAATGAAGGTAGCTATTTGTAAAAGTACTTTTTCGATATATATGACTGTGAAACCTATGTTCAGTGATATCCCACCACAGTTGTATATCTAAAAAATTAACCATTAGCCCACTGTCCCCAATGGTGAATTTCAAGAAATCAACTGTGGAGTTTAATTCAGAGACAAAAGAGTGGACCGTGTCTTTATTCCCCTCCAAAATAAAAATCAAGTCATCCATAAAACGACAGTAGAATGAAATGTGAAAACTGTTTCTTAGTTTTTCCAGATGTACTCTTTCCCACCAGGTCATAACTAAATTAGCATATGCCGGTGCTGTGGGGGAACCCATTGCCACCTCTTGCTTTTGCTTAAAAAAAGTTTCACCAAATAAAAAGAAGTTATTATGTAGTACAATGTCCAGTAGTCTACAAATTATTGACACACTGTTGACACCATAATAACCACACTGGGTTAGTAATGTTCTGACAGCTTCAACTCCATCTTCATGGGGAATACTGGTAAAAAGGGATACCACATCTAAGGTTAAAATAATAAATCTGTCAGGATCAAAAACTAAAGTGTCCATATATTCCTTGACTTTAACCAAAAAATGCCAAGAATCTTTAACAAAAGGTTCCTGGATAGAAACTAAGGGACCTAAAGTGGCATCCAATAAAAGGGAAATATCCTCTATAATGGAATGGGGTGAAGAGACTATAGGTCTAAAGGGTGGATTCATAATGTTTTTGTGTATTTTGGGGATCCCAAATAGGACCCCAATCTTAGGATGTTCATTAACACAAAAATTGTACATGTCGAGGGTAATTTCCCCAGACATTAATGCCTCGTATAAGTGGTTTTGGTATATTAGCAAGTTAGAAGGGCATTAATGCCCATGCTTGAAATGTTTGTATGGCTGTATATGTTACATCTGTTTCTCAGCAATCTGTTTCTCATGTGGTCATTTTTATTTTCACAAACTGTTTTGACTCTTATTAGCGAGTCACAAAAGTCATCAAATGCACAGCCTTTAAGACTGCTTTTAGTACATTTATATGAGCATCAGTAGTTTTGGTGTTACTTGATTCCTTGTAAAGAATCATTTCCTTAGAAATGAAAGATTTTATCTTGTCTCACAGGATAGTTTAAATTTATCTCTTATGACGCCTAGTTTTTCTCCACATATTTGAGGGTGAAAGTGTTAATTGCCTTTATGGGTCCCTCCCATGACATATGTGGAACATTGGAAATGGTACAGCCTCTAGTTTCTTTCTTTCTTACACGGTGAAACATTTCAAACTTCTGGAATCAAAGCCTCCATTATACAATTTCATATAAGTTTGTAAGCCGTTTCAAAAATGATGGTGGCTATAGTAGATGTATTCTAAGTAAAATTATTACTAAAGTGATGCAGAAAGTGAAATTACTGGCTGTTTGTCATGTTTTCTTTTTGAAATTTGGAAAGCATGCTTACTGTGGAGTGCAACATATGAAAAATAAAAAAGATTAGGGCTTCAGATTTTATGCAGAATTCTAAATTCAAAAAGTCATTTTGGCTTTATGCTGCAGAAATGAGAAATACAAGTATTTTCTCTGATTACATTGTCAAAGCTTAAAAATCAAAATGATATATATGTATTATCTTGCAGACATAATGCAATTTTAATGTCCCTTTTATCTTCTCTTTCTTAAAATTGCAGATGGAATTTTCAGTGGGATTTCTGCTGTTGGTGTCATTTGAGTTAACATTTCATCTAACAACATTTCATATACGTAATACACAGTAATTCAGAAAGGCATCAATTAAAGATGTGAGAGCCATGAGTTATGCTCACATCAAGATCTTAACTCCAAGTGTATCACTCTGTAGCTGTCACATGACATGCGTTCCACTTTCTGAAACATCCTTTTTTAAAAGACACAATACAGTGTTTTACACCTTTGGAAGTACTATTAGCCATAAAAATTATATGCTTCCAGTAGAAAGGCAGATTGGTCTGGCTCTCAGAATATTTAGCTCATAGAAATACCAGCACAAATTCATTTGTATAATACTATAATTACAAATGTATTGCAGGCCCATTGTCTCAGCTGTTTACTTAACATTTTTCCAAAAGGCGTGTTAACAACATTGATTAAAGTTTTATTTTGGAGAAGACCATCTAAGTCCTGTGTTATAAGCAAAAGGCAACATAAGCAACAGAGTGACATGGAAATAGTATACACTATTTTTACATTTAAAGTCCCTATCCTGAAGGCATTTGCTGTTATAGGAGATCAGGGAACAGCATGGTATTTCAGTTTCCAATAGAGACAGACATCCTATTTAACTATAAAATTATTTTTTACATTAGTTGTTTTATCTTTCCTAAGTAAAATATTATTTTGTTAATATTAATCTTTCTTTCTTTCTTCTTCTTTCGGCTGCTCCCATTAGGGGTCGCCACAGCGGATCATATGTTTCCATTTCTTCCTGTCCTCTGCATCTTGCTCTGTCACACCAACCACCTGCATGTCCTTTCTCACCTCATACATAAACCTTATCTTAGGCCTTCCTCTTTTCCTGTTACCTGGCAGCTTCATCCTTAGCATCTTTTTCCCAATATACTCAGCATCCCTCCTCAGCACATGTCCAAACCAACGTTATCTTGCCTCTCTGGCTTTATCTCCAAACCTTCCAACCTGGGCTGACCCTCTAATATACTTATTCCTAATCCTGTCCACCATCATCACACCCAGTGCAAATCTTAACATCTTTAACTATTAATAATATTAACATTCATCATAATAATATGTGAGGCCCCTGAACAAAACCCTGTAGCACTGCACTGTTGACTGGTCTCTTTGTGGAGGTAACTTCTCATATTTTGATTTTCTGTGTCTTATCTGTGAGCCATTTGGCCATCCAGCAGGTGACATACGGGTCTACTCCCAGTCTATTAGCTTTTCTATTATGCTTGAGTGGAGAATCATGTCATACACTTTGGCCAGGTTGAGGTTTGCAGTGTGCTATGGGCTTCTCTACATCCTGATTGATTAGTTCCATGATAAGTCTTTCCATGGCTTTGCATATGAGGCTGGTCAGATGCATGGGTCTGTAATTCCCTGGGTCTGTGGAAGGTCCTCCCTTATGGTGGCTGAGATAGAACAATGTTGTTAGGGGTGCGGCTAAATCATGCTTCATGCTATTTAAGATGCATCCAGGGATGTCAGGACCCATCTATGCAATATTTTTAGCATTTGAAAGCACATTTAGGAATTGGTCTTGTGTAATAGCTAGAAGTGAGACTGTTTCAAATATATCTTGAGGAAGACATGGAGGGGAGAGAGGGGGATAAAGTTAGAGCTAAATTTATCAGCATGTAAGTTTGCCATAACTTCAGCCTCAGTGTAGGTAACATTGTTCACAATCAGCTCAGTGCATTGCTGCATTCTACTTTTGAGATTACAAATATAACTAAAAAATATCTTGTGCTTGTCTTTAGAGGGTTGGAGGGACAGTTGTATTTGACTGAAGATACCGCTGCTCTGGAACAGACTTCCAATCTACATAAAACAATGTTCATCCATGTCCATATTCAAGGATAATTTGGATCTATGGAAGGAAAACAGAAGATGTCCCCAAAGACTTTCCCCTACTAATGGATACAGGCAGCTCTTGAATGCTTTATCCCATGCATGAGTACCCTCAAATTATCTATGGTATGATCTAAGTTATTCTCATTAGGGTAAATATATAACTATTGACCATACAATGACTGAGGCCCATCTCTGACAAAATGGATATGTTAATTTGAGCACAAAAATGGAAATTCTATATGCTTACAATGGACTGCAAGGTCAGCTAGTCTAGTACTTGCCTATGGTCCTGATAAAAGTATTGTGGCCATGTTTCTTGATTACTAAGTTACAGGTATACTGATGTGCTGATGGTTTCTGGTGACTGTTGTGCACAGCATGTCCCTGTAACAAACAGCCACATTAGGCCATGCTTCCTTTTAACATCAGACTCCGGGATCACACCCTGGTTGTTGTTGTGACTTTCGTCTTTTCCCGGTTAGGGGTCGCCACAGCGGAACTCCGGTCCACTAATGATTGGCAGTTGATTTTTACGTACCGAGTTGCCAGCCCTGACGGACAACCTTTAATGAAGGTACGCCCATTCACGCATGTCTCCACACAGAAGACGCTCTAACTGAGAGTCGATCCGGACAGCGTCTTACTGTGAGATGACAACGCTACCACAGCACCACCACCACAGATAGGGATCACACCCTGGTACTTCCCTGAATTCCTCACTCCATGCTGCATGCTGCAAATCCTGAAATTTTCTCTGAAAAAAAAATCTAAGTTGGTGGAACTATTTTACCTGAAAAGCCTAGGAGTGCTCACTGCTGAGATATCAGCCAGGTCATGTACCGGGGACATAATGAAGTGTGTGACCAATGACTTCTTTTATCAGAGGTTACAATTGACTAGAGGACAATACCAGAGCAGGTATATACCTGATCTTTATACAGTCCAGGCTGCCCAAAGCTGCAGGGTAAAGTAGACTGGCAGGTATTTATGTGTGGCTCAGATAAGGAGGAGCCTAAGGCATGACTCTTAGCAGCATGTCTTGGGTGTGGGTCCACAACTGTCTAGCAGACAGTGGTAAGTTTACCTCTTATTTTCTATAGTCTTTCATTTATTTCTGACAATAAGGAGGTTGGCACAATGATAGCAGCATCATTTGTGACTTCCATTCTCATAATTCCTCATTTACTGAGAAAAGTATCACTTTGGATTACATTTTTTGTTACTACCTAAAGGCTAAATGTCTAGGGGGTACTGTGTGGGAAAAAAATGTTGCTTTCCTGGATGTGGCTTTTGAATGCAGTGACTGCATATTATTGCTACGGCTGTTAAATGTGCATCAATATGTTACTGCATTCTTCAGTTAAAAGAAGAACATTTAACACAGTTGAAGGTGAAAAGCTGGATAACGCTTATTATACAGGGACTCCTTTGGCTAACAAATATCTTCTTTCTTAGTACTTCATAGCCAAATCAGATGCCTGAAAGATAATGCCATTATGGCTGGTAGGCCACACCTTATGGACAAAGCCAGATGACTGTGCTTTCTCAGAGTAGTGATACCTTTTTGTTATGGACATTTTCCTGCATTGTTGTTCTCCCTAATTGATTCAAGTTATTTGCAACAATTGCGCAGGGTAATTCTGGCAAATCTTTACATGATTTTACAGTATTGCAGCCTTAGTTTGTTTAAGCAGGGTTAAATTATGATCATATATCCTTCTGTTTTGTGTGTTTTTGAAAAGGATAATTTTTATCTGACAGAAACAGTCTTGGCATATCATTTTGCACAGCAGCATAGACTAGCTTACTTTTCCTGCAGCTAAAAGTTGCCTCCTTAAAAGATTCATACATTTCTATTTCCTGTCCCCGAACATGTTTATGTTATGAAATGCTCCCGTTGTTTCCTTATTGTATTTCTCCAATCAGATTTGCAATAGAAGCTACAAGAGTTTCCCAGGGTGTTATACAAAATGAATGCAAGCAGCAATCAAGAGGCATATTCTAGGCATGTTTCACGGGTATCCCCACAATGAGCTGTTTACTATTGGATTTAGTTTTTTAAGAATTTCTGCCTTTGTTGTTAAGGTAGTTTCTTATGTAATTGTAATGAATAAAAGAAACTTTACTGGTATTGTATACTTGTTATTGTACTGTTTATTTTACAGTAAACTGTTCAGATATATATATATTTTTACTGAGCCAAAGCACATGAAGCTAAACAGCTTGATACCAAGTCCTCACTTTATGGATTGTACTGATGTGTTTTATTGTGATTTGCTAGAACAGCACTGCTCTAGTTCAATGTGTTCTGTAATAAGCACTACAGTAAATAATCCTCAATATTCCATGTAGTACCAAGACTAGAAAACATAATATACAGTAAGCATACTGCACACATTTGGAGGAGAATGACTGACTGAATCTTTCCAAAGTGGCATAAATGTTCCCTGGCTACAGCAAATTCAAAAGTACTCCTCTGAAAATAATAAAAACTGTGCAAATAAGCTATACATATTTACTACAAGTCTTTGTGTGACTTTCTGTGAAAAGTCTTCCCAAATCACTTGACGGTATTCCATAAAAAACTTGTATTGGCAATGCTTTTCTGACCCATGTTATTTCTTACTGTCTTGGAAGCAGTAGAAATGTTTTGATCCAGCACTTTCAGAGGAGCTTGGGTCTTTCACCAAACTAAGCTGGGGCTATACTGCTGTAAGTGCTAAGTTAGGACACATACAGTTCAGCATTTCATTGCACATACTTAGTTATAGAGGAGTCTATCCATTTTTCATATTTATTTCACTCTCCTCAGCTTATCCCAAGCAGCTGTCAGGTAATTTACATGTTGCCAAATAACTGCTGGATCAGAAGTATTTTTCAAAAGTCTCAAACAGCGCTTCCATTATTTGTATGTATAATTTCAAATGCTACATGGGAAAAGATCTAGTTCAAAAAACAACTGCTGAGAAACATAATACAATACAAGGGCTGCAGCATGTATCTTTTTTATAAAACCATGGTTTTATATCCAGAAAGCATTTTATTTGCCTTAGAAGGTGTGTCATCTATCAACTGCTGTCTTTTGTCAGTATTATACTGTTTTGGATTAGGGTCATAGATAGTTACAAGGCTTGTTGACCAATGGACTATTGAGGAGTGTAGCCCAACTTTTCAGTTTTCCCTAGGCAGTGTCTCGTTAATTGACTTGCTCAAGGTCACACAGTAGGCTAATAAGGGCTGTGGGAATCAAACCTTGTACAGCAGGTACTACAACACACAGCATTAACCCTCTCTGCCAACTGCCAGGCTAAATAACAACACTGAAAGGATTTGATCTCATTACCATGTTCAGTGATATTCTCTTAAACACAGTATTAACAAGATGAACCATTGCAAACATCAGTAATAATACCCATTTGTTAACCAAGAAGGTCCATTGAACACAAAGTCCACTTTTTTGGGGGTTAGAAGGTGGAGCAATGTCTGGGTAAGTTACTTGCTAAAGGTCAGACGTTAGGCAAATGAGGGCTATGGGAATCAAACAGTGTCCCACAGATTTCCTGCTTACAGCCTTAACCCTCTGTGCCAACTACCAGATAAAGTGAAACTAAATGCTGTTACTGAGTTAGTAGGTGCTTATATGACATGCGTAAAACTGCAAGCTACTATGTTGTTAGTAGTACTTATCTCAACATTAAAATGATTATATAAAGAAAGTTATACAATCTATGGATGCTATATATAATAAACAGTTGATTATCTGAGTTTTGTTTCTGACTGCAGATCACAGCTAACATACATGAAAATCATTATGTCATTGTATTTTAAGGTACAGAAAGAATACAGAGAAAGAATGTAAGACTTTTTGAACTTTTAGGAAGCTGTACAGTTAAAGATAAAAGACAACAGTTATGAGTCTATGTTGTTTTCATGCTCACCAACCTCCTGGTCATAACATTCTAGCTAGCCGTGCCCTATAGATCATATTCCCATTGAGGGATACTCATAGAGGCAGGATTTGTCACCACAATGCGGGGGTGGGGCAGACTATGATTTTTAAATAAATATTCAGAGGTTGTACCACCTGGGAAAGGGATAACAGTACATTTCAGTATTCTTCAGCTGGTGCAAGCTCAGATAGTATATTTTTGAACTTGGAGGTGCTGTGACACAGCCCCTTCAATGAAGGGGGTGCAAACCATCTTCAAACATATTGGTTTATTTCATTTTCTGCAGTGATCAAACAGGTTGGTGTGTAATGCAGGATGAGAAGATGGGTAGTGCTAAGATCATCATCATCATCATCATTATCAAAGCTTCAAGATATATCCCTAATTACTGTACAGGGACTTGTTTTTGTTTTGTCTTTCGGCTGTTCCCAGTTAGGGGTCACCACAGCGGAACTCCGGTCTGCTAATGATTGGCAGTTGACTTTTACGTGCTGAGTTGCCGGCCCTAACGCACAACCTTCAATGAAGGTACACCCATTCACGCATGTCTCCACAGGAGATGCTCTAGCTGAGAATCAAACGGGAGAACGTCTTGTTGTGAGGCAACAACGCTACCGCAGCACCACCACCACGGATGTACAGGGACTGTTTTGGCTAATTCCTCTTTTTCACTTCACTATGGCACAGTTAACTCAGAATACAAGTAGGACTATAGTGTTGAGTTTTTGATAGCCTATCTACGAATGTAGAAGTATGCATTCCATACTCACCATGACCAGCTAGTGGAAGAGTGCATTTCTATGTTCTATAGTGCTTCTTCTTCCCATCCCTTCCCAACATGAGCTAAATTAATTAATGACTAATAACTAGTCAAACTGGATCAGTGATTTCACATTCCTCTCATTTATGTCTCTTTTCAGCTTCAGTTACCAGGCAAACGTAAAGCCAGATTACATTACAAAAACATGATCATCCCAAATGCATCCTCAACATATTCTATAAATGTCCAATAATGTGTAAAATGTGATTTGTGTGCATGTCCATGTTTAACCAAGTTCAACAAATTACAAATAGGACACACATTATCAGTACAATCCTTTCAGTGTGATCATAGCTAGACCATCTGTGCGAGTATATACTCTCTCTCCTTCTAGCTGGAGATATTGATCTTAACACAGGCTTTCTGGCTTTTTTTCACTGAGAAACACAAAGGATTAAAAATTGGTACTGTGAATACAAATAGCATCAGAAATAAATGTAGCATACCTGAAGAAGATCTTTGCAAACTAGATGTAACTGGCATCACTGTTGCCCCTGTGGGGGCTGGTGGAAGGTGCTTTGGGTAAAAGTGATTTTATCAGCACAACACTGTAGCCTTACAAGTATTGAAACTGATTATGCTATACTAAAGTAGAAGAAATGCCTTAGCCAGAGGGATTCCTATATAGTAAACATTGTGTATCATTTATCCTAAGCTGTGTAACTAAGTAACTAAAGGGCCAAATAAAACTTACATATTTTCTCTACTGCAGAAGCCTTCGAATGAAGTCAAAGGGAGTCATATTTTTATATTCCAGCACAGTATCACAGCTAGGCTGGGATTAAGGATGCAGCTGCTCCAGGCACAAGTTATTAGGAGGCAGGATCATTATCTCAGAAGAGTTGCCAATTGTATATGGGTGCAGTTTCTGCACTCATTTAAGCAGGTGCAACTGATATTGTGGCTGTTTAATGAATGTCTTTGAGAAGTTATTTATTGCAGCAAGGGACATGTAGAAGTTCCTTGCTAAAGTTTTCTTTTTACCTTCAACTTTTGGTTGAGGGCGGCACCAAACTGGAAACTGCCCAGGGTGCCAGTTGTGCTAGCTATGTCTCTGCACAGTCATGTGCGGTTTTACATTTTGCTATCAACCCCCCAAACAATGCAGAAAATTAACCACAGCTTCCTAGTGCAATGTTGCTGGACATCTAAAATAATCATTTGGCTTCATTATTACTGCAACTGCCAAACCTTTAACTGGCCTTATATGTTTATGAAATGCATAACTTCCTTTCTGCTTGCACAAAACTCTTTTCTCACAGAAGACTTAGACACACTGTGATTCTTTTAAAACAGGATTGCAGAGTGATCTCTTAAATAAACTACCACTTCCTTTCTGGACATGAGTGCTATTAAAACACTGTGTCTATCATCAGTAGCTTACTAATGCTGAAGAACAGCTTCTGTTTGTCTAGAAGCTTAAGTAACTGTAAAAAATTATTTTGGTCCAATAAAACATATCATATTATGTCTGTATTGTTTGTATTTCAGGGTTTTATATTAATGGACCAACTGGAAACAAATGGAAACATTTGATCCGCTGTGGCGACCCCTAATGGGAGCAGCCGAAAGAAAAATATATTAATGGATCAACTGAGCAGTTCTTCCTGTATTTTTTCCATCATGGTTGATAATGAGGTTTGCCTTATCCTTTGACAGCTGCATATCAAGAAGAAAGAATCACATCTCAGCTGTTGTGTTACTCTTCCCAGCTCAGTGAAAGAAATGGAACATTACTTCTAAAAGCTTATCCATAAAGAATCCTCTGAAGAATACCTGCAATTCCTAGTGTACAATGCAGTTCTGTGGAAAAATAAAAAATCAAGAGAAACTAAGGAATTACATGAGACACAATATTTATCTGAAGAAAGATATCTTAAAGAAGCAATTTTACAGCACTCTTTTCTCAGTACAAAGGATCTTGTCTAGGCGAGATCCTATCATCCTGTGGGAAATATACATGAATTATAAGAGACAGTTATGAACTGTGATGTCTGAAAAGAACAAAAAGTTACACAAAGTTCAAAATGCTAGAATCTCAAACACTCAAGATGTTACTTATACCACTACGGCTGAAAAATCCTAGATACATCTCTTCTTAACCCGCCCATCTACACACTAACTTTTGGTGAATTTTCAGGTTTTAAACCCTCTTCAGTTTTGTCCGACTGAATCACACGTGACAGACTACAGTTCTGTGGAGAACCTCATGAATTTATTTTGCAAGCTAAGGCTTGGATGCTTCTTTCTTGATCAAGGAAAATACAAGTAATTTGAATTAAGAAACCAGAACAAAGATTTTTTCCATCTTTACTTCACAAGTGGATATTACACAAAACTGTGTAGTTATATTGACCATTTTACCAAACTTGTAAATTGGCACAGAATGAATATGCCAAGTCAGTACTATTACAAACTTTCTCCCACAAAGAGAATGTTAATACATTATTTGAAATCTTGCTACAATATCATCACATATGGGGAAAAAGTGTTCAGTACCCATGCTCACTATATCAGCCTTCCTGTCACAGTTATTATAGGACAGCTGACTGGTGAACCAGCTATGTGGTACAAAAAAAAAAAAAAAAAAAAAAGAAATAAGCGACTGTATTAATTCTTTCCCAGACTACCTCCAAGACAGCTGATCGATCACATCACCATTCGCTTAAGGACAGAAGCCTTCTATATGCCACCAAAATAACATAAGTCATACAATCTTGGAAGACTATATCAGAGATAAGAACCCTGACAGAATAGAACCTTGGAGTTGGGAAACATTATGAAATCATTAGTGAGCAAGAGGGATAGCTATATTTAAAACGATACCACTCATTTTATTTGCTTTCTGTCAAGGTGCTGTAACCTGTAACTTAACACTATGTTAACCATGGTGGGTGTTACATTGCTCTACATAAACAGCCTACACAAGGACTGCAGTGCCATCCTGCTAAAATACTTACAAGTGAAAGCAGATCATCATGCCATTTACCCGGATGTAACAAGTTAACCTCTAGAATTTCCTACAACACCTAATGTTGCAGTTTATGGACAGCATTATGCTTAGATTATAAGAACTACAAAATGGAAAAGAGTAATTTCTCTGGCACTATACACGCAAAATACTTTCTTAATTTCCAGTTTGTTGATGATCTCGCTATAATTTATGCACAAAGCACAGAATTCCTTGAGGAAGCCAGGCATCTATGAAAGTATCCATGGAGTACCCAGCTTAGGGTGTTACCATCCTGGATAGTAAAGTTGCTTTATAAAAAGAACCTTACAGATATGTTTACAGAAAATAAGCAGACAGACAGATGTTTCTGCATAGAAACTTTAACCATCCTAGCCATAGAAATATGTCAATGCTCAGGGTCACTTTGCTAGGGAATTTTACAGAGCTGTGTAGCTAACTATATGGCTAGCAAGAGAACAATTGCTCAAGTATAAAGATAAGATCCTAAATGACAGGATTGCTCTATGGGCAACATATAATCCAAACATTTATAAAACTTCTTCAAAATCAAAAGAAACATCCAGTCAACATTAACTGGCTCATTTACCAACTCTTGCTCAACGTTTTCTGGAATTCATAAATTCCAATGCCTTGGATCAACTTATTCACACCGTCACCAGGGGCAGCAATATCCTAGACGTGGTCATTACCAACATGGGCAACCAGTGTTCCACACCACAGGTCAATTCCTCATTGGTCAAATCCGACCACAAGCTAATCACCCTAGACATCCACATCCCACCCCCACCCCCTATTAGGGAAACCACCATAAAATAATTCTCCAAAGCCAACTTCACGCTTCTTAAGACAGAAGTGGCAAACTTCACGACACCCATGGAGACAGACAATAGAGGTACGACTGTTGAATCCTGCACAAATGCACTTTATAAGCACTTACACGAGTACATGAATCGTGCTATCTCTAACAGAACCAAGATGCTATCCTCCCAAAAAAGGAAGCCAATCTGGTGGTCCCCTACCATAAACAACCTCTACAACAGAAGAAAGAAACTGTTGCAAAAAAGAGTAAAATCCCATGATTGGAGGAACTCCTTGGTCAGCCTCAGTAAGAAGATGAGATTCCTCATAAAATTCTCCAAAGCTAGTTACGAAAACAAAATTGCCACTGATTCTAAACACAACCACAAAGCATTCTATAGCTATGTCAAGAATCCCAATGGCAACACTCAGATCTGCTCTGAGTTACAGCACAATGGTGCTAAATATACAGAACCAATTGATATTGCCAACATCCTGGCAGATAGGATCAGTGCTAACTTTACCCCCCTCTCACACCCTAAAGCACCCATATCTATACCGGAAGAATGCAAAGTTCCTGTAATCATGGCTACATAGGTAAAAAACACACTCTCCAAAGCCAAGAAGACAGCATCCATGGGATCTAACAACATCCCAGGCTGTGTTCTACATGAACTACAGAAGGACTGGCACCCCATCTAAGTACCATGTTCAATCATAACCTCACCTAAGGCTTTGTGCCCACTGAATGGCACACAGTGACAGTTATCCCACTCCACAAAGGGGGAGCCACCACGGACCATGGGAACTAGTGCGCCATTAGCCTGACGAGCCTGGTCTGCAAGACCATGGAATGTATCATCATGGAACTTATAAACAAAGACATTGGTAATCTCCAAACTCTGGACGCCACCCAGTTTGCATTTGTAAAAGTCAGATCATGTCTACTAAACCTGATAGACTTCTTTGAAGCAGTCACCAAAGACGAGGGTAAGGTGGTTCACACAGCTTATCTAGATCTCGCCAAGGCTTTCTACACCATCCCCCACTCTGGAATTATAGATAAAGTCTCTAAACTAGGTATAAATCCCTATGTCACAAGATGGATTGCCAACTGGCTTGCTGATAGAACCCACACTGTGAAAGTAGCAGACTCCAAATCCGACTTCAGACCAGTGACAAGTGGAGTACCACAGGGTTCAGTCCTGGGTCCTCTCCTGTTTGGTATCGACTTCTCTGAAGTACAGGCTAACACAGAAGGTCTTTGGCTAATGA